>NW_027107765.1:596921-656905 GCF_000696795.3 Halyomorpha halys | reverse complement strand
CTCTTAAAATATATACAAACAAAAGAATAGACAAGATGAACATAATCAAACTATCTGTATGAAAAATAAATAAATAAAATAACATAATGATAAAATAGTATATACAATATTTACACAATCGACCTGAGGATCCCTGAGCCCACTCTATCCCCCAAGTGTGAGGGGTAGAGTAGAGCTCAAGAGATCCCAGCGCATCCCTCTCGCCGCATCACTGGTAAGAAATTCAGTTAAACATAAAAACAAAAACTATGTTAGTGGAAAATTCCAATATAAAGATGATAATGCTGAACAGTGAATCAAATTGAATTAAACTTTTCTATAGATCAATGGAAATATTAAAAAGCAGTCATATTTATTTTCATTTTATATGTCTACAGGCACATATGGTCCTCATGTTTTCATTTCGTGAGAATGCCACCTAAATAAAAGTTAACTCCCCATGCCGAACCGGCACTCAACTCCCTTTGCTACAAAGTGACGGCCGCAGTATCAAAGTACCTCACCTTTTAAAAAAGTGCTAGTAGCAGTAGTTGAAGAACAGTAGAACAATGGCACAGGAGCTCAAAGCCCGAGAACAAAGCCCCCTCGCAGACAAAGGCTTCGGCAGCTTCTCCATTACACTATGTCCTAGCATTCGCTTTCTACGCTCGTAGTTTTCTTCTTCCGATTGTTCCTCCAGTGTGAGGTTGCGTAATGTTCCTTCTTAATGCCTTATTGATTAGTCAACTTTCATTACGTATTAAAGTTCACAATGTATTCTATGGTCAGTCGGTGTTCATTGATCACAATCTTTTCAATGATTTTATTAGGTTAATTATTAATTGCTTATTTTATTATTAATTAATGATTTATTATAAGAAAATAGCTGAATATTTAGGACTGGTTGTAGTTGTAGAGCATGCCTTCTCGTTTAGGCTTGTTCCACAACCTACTTATAGTACAAGAGCCGGGCAGAAATAAAGGCAGTTATCTCACCCCAATTTTTGATTACTTTAATGAAAACTAGGTATAATTACTTGTCAAAATTGATGAGTCTGCCAAGTATAGGTAGGGGGAATAAAAAATGGGCGGCTGTTTCAAAACCTTAAAAAAACATTAATTTTTCATTCAGAGCTCTATATCTAAAAACAACCAACACTAGAAAATCTAAGAGAGCATTATTTAAAGAAGAGTAAATTTGCTAAAATATTAGCCCTAAAAGAGTTATTTACGTCCAATAATTTAAAGCAAAATTTATGTACTTTTTAAAAAAGCAAAATTTCTTAAAAATCTACTAAAATATTAGTAGTTAGTTAATTTATTTTGAGAAATCTATATCTCAGGTATAACTATGTGACGTACAGATGTCTATTAGCACTCAAATTAAAGCTAATTTAATGGACTATAAAGAAGTTTATGACCTTTACCTTTGTAGGAATAGTAATTTTCATCATATTTGCTAAAATAAATTGATTTATAGTTGTTAGGACAATAAGTTTGATTTATGAAAAACTTCAGTTCAGAAACCATTGGATGTACAGATGTCTGCCAGCGCTCAAATTAAAGATAGTTAAATTTACTACAAAATAGTTAATTAAGTTTATCTTTGTAGGAGTAGTAGTTTTTTGAATTATATTTGACAAAATAAATTCACAAAACGTTAATTTCTAGTTGTTCGTATAAATCGTGGCCACGCGTTCTAAATTTAAAGCAATGATTGAAGTACCATTGAGTGTTCCCTTCTCAAAATTATCACGTGTTCTGAAACATTTACTTGTTGATTTTTTTTTTTTTAAACAATTGTAAATTTCAATAAATAAACAAAACTTTAGCAGGGAGTGGGGTACCTCAGTAAGGCGCTACCAACTCCAAGGATCCGAGTTTGAATCAGGCTGTGGTAGATAATTATTAATTCTATTACTGTAGCAGTGAGTCAACCCTGTGGTGGAGCCCTCTTGAGGCACACTCAGCCACTACATAAGTGTTGTTATCACCAGTTGAGCGTTATTATTAACAAATCACCTTCCTTAAAATGAACAGAATCCCTGACCCTCCATGGATTCTAGCGGTACACACAAGTTTACCGTGTTAGTTCTAATAGTTATTACCATTATCAATAATGCAGAAAAGGTGATTACAAAACAATTGAAATAATGTTGTTTTTTTAAATCTTAATTTGCATTCTGTACATAACATGTTTAATAATTAGTTAGAACTCTTTTTCATTGTATGGTATGACTGAGAGAGCAATACATAATTGCCTCAATATAGTTGTTTTATTATTGACTGATTCTCAAAAATATATGTCAGTAACAATCAAGAAAAAGTTATCAAATAATTATTTCGTCTATAATATTCTTTCCATACTAATAAAGTCAGTTCTCAACTAACTTAAAAAACATATAAAAAAATCGTGTTGCAATCAAATAGTATACTTTGAGAGAAAAAAATTAAGATATTGAACCTAGGCAAAAATTCAAACTTATAAACTTTAATGATAATAATTTCCACGGGGATGCAGATTATAGGGTTTTGCTCCTTCCTCATCTTTTGATATTTTTTTTTTATATTAAAGAAATTTTCATATATAAAGAAGTAAGTATTGGTAATAAAAAGGTAATGAATCTGCAACTGTTGAAAACCGCCAATAAAAATCCCGTAAACTATTAAAAGGACAAGACTAATGGAGTAACGGGGTCTGGTGGAGTCGGCTAACGGGCGGTCGATGAGCCATCAGCTTTATCGAAAGCTCCGTTAGTACCCGCCGCTCTGCGGTGAAAGGATCTCCTGGAGTCTGGAGGATAATCCAGGAGGAGGGACGGGAAGGATTACCAACTTGCAAAGACTCGAGGGGTCATATTGGAAAACAGTCACGCTTTAATGGCAATCCGATTTAAAAAAACGTAATGTGGGAAAATGTTTTATAGAACTTCATAATCTTAAAGGAATGGGCTATTGCTAAGATATGGTCCACAGAATAAAAGGCCCGTCTCTTCAGTGTTCTTGTTCAAACTCGGGTTCGCCAGCTCGGTGGGATGCCGTCGTACTAGAAGAGCACCTGAGAAAAAAAAGGCAGTCATTCCGCGCCAATATTTGATTACTTTAATGAAAACTATATATATTTAATAGTCTAAATTGATGTCTGCCAAGTATAGCCAGAGGATATAAAAAATGGCCGTTGTTTCAAAACGTAAAAACAAATTAATTTTTCATTCGGAGCTCTATACCTTTAAAGGTACCAACGACACCAGAAAACCTTAGGTAATAAACATTTAAAGTAAATTTACTAAAATATGAGCCCTATTAGAGCTATTTACATTCAATAGTTCCCTAAATATATCTTTTTAAAAAGCAAATTTCATAAAAAAATTCAATGCAAAAAGCAGTAGTTAATGAATTTATTTTGAGAAATCTGCATCACTTATACGTTGGGATCAGGTAAATTTATTGACCTGGTCATATAATTTTAAAATATTGAAATTTAAATATTATAGTTTATTAACGGTTAAAATTTTAAAGATTCTAAGTTACTACCTAATATTCATTCTCGGAACATAAGCAATAGTAGAAAATAGGTCTCACTTCCTCGATACGATCATGCCGTTTTCCAATTTTTAGGCGCATTATAAATATTCCTCGATTAAACTCTTAGAGTCTCCTCTTCCTGTTTTAAGCAAGTATTTAAAAAGTGATGTAAATCCGTCGCTCCTTGGGGGCCAAAGTGGGGCGGGTCTGGCCGGAAACGATTTTTTTTTTTTGTGTTATGATCTCCTCTTGTGATATTATGACATGCCGTACATCGACCAACCTACTCAATATAATTGTTGGTTTGAAAAGTCAGATAAGTAGGGCTACCACGGATGGCTTTATACCGTTTTTTAATTTCAGGCACTTTTTTAATATTGCTCGATTAAATTATCTTAAAGTCTCCTCTTCCCGTTTTAAGCAAATATTTCAAAAGTGATATAGGACAGTCATCTCCCTGGGGGTGTTAGTTGGGCGGGTCCGGCCGGTAAGGATTGCCTTTTTTTGGGTCATTTTAAAATTCCGTGATACAATCAGACGTCTGATGTAAAATACAAAAATTAATGAATAAATTTTCGTATATTACGGCAAATTATTGTATCAATAATAGCACTGCACACCGCAGCGCGCTCTCAAATTTTATAATGGACCCTGTTTCATAATGAAAGCTAATAGTATTAGTTCAAAATACAAGTATAGAAACAACGTGTTAATTACACTAATCTTTAGCGCACTTGCTCAGCCTCCACTGACTCACTACCAGTGATGCGGCGAGAGGGATGCGCTGGGATCTCTTAAGCTCTGCTCTACCCCTCACACGTGGGGGATAGATGTATGAGATCATTCATCACTATTACCTATTGCCCACAATTGTGTGGCAGATTGTAATATCTATCAATAAATAAATCTATCAAATAAAAAAAAATAAAATTACACTAATACTTATTTTTTTTCATAATAGGGAGGACTATTAGTGATATTACAGGAGTTAAAAAGTACTAAAGTACAAGTCAGTGTAATTGTATTAAGATAAATCTACAAGACTAATAGTATTAGTTTGTACTTTATTATGAAACAGGGCCCAGATGGGCCGACTACGAAAGACCGCCGGGCTACAGGTGAAGTAAAGCCGCTGTAGAGACACCTGTAAGCCACTCCGGTTGTTTCTAGGGCTCTAATAACTACTCTGTTGATATCCATTAACAACCGGAACAGGTGGCTTAAAACCATATCGTTTACATTATGACACTCATTCGACGCATAATTGAATGCTCTTTAATTAGTTTTATTATAACCTTTTTACTAGGATGTACCGTTCATCATATATAGACGATTTTATTAAATTAATTAACTGACTAGTTAAGAGTTTTAGAGTGTGGTAAAAAATTAATTTCCAAAGTTATTTACCGATGCAAGTTCAATAGACTCGATTTTATGCATCACGCTCCTGTACTACCCTCTATCCCTCCCATGGGGGCGTCCCAGCAAACATCATAATAATTTTGCTCCTGAATTTTCAACTATACTGACTCATACTCTAACAATATTATTATGCTGTGCGATTTAATTAAATTATTCGAAACAGCTAATAAATCAGGTCTTTAGTTCGAACCGTAGAATACCAATTAATAAAATAGAGGTCACCTTACTTATAATGCATCCACTTCACTGCTTTGCACCCTTTCTAAATCCTGACTACAAGAAGGTTATAGGTCGGAGGAAAGCGGATCAGAGCTCTCGAAAGTGTGCCACCATCTTCTTTTCCACGGCTATCATTAAGCCTGCTCTCTCGCATAAAAGCAACTTATACGGTCGGAGAGATTAATATGGTGAGGGATCGTTGCAGATAAAATATTGATTAGTTACTAAAGGTATCATTGGAAAAGAACAGATTATGGTTATTATTGTCGATTAAATCGATAATACTAAAGAGGTTTTTAAGAAAATATTTTCCTCAAATTATATGACGATGAAATTAATACTAAAAATTAGGTCTGTCTAAACATACTACTCCTACGAAGATACACGTTATAGACTACTTTAAAGTACATTTAACTAGCTTTAATTAGAATGTGTCTAATCTGTACATTTTGTGGTTCCTGAGATATAGATTTCTCAAAATAAATTCACAAACTAATGCCTATTAGGACTCATATTTTAGCAAATTCACTCAACTTTAAATGTTATTCCCTTAGGTTTTTTTGGAAGATATAGAGCTCCGAATGAAAAATTAATTTATTTTAATGTTTAGAAACAGTCAACAATTTTTATTTCCCGAACCTATAGTTAAGAGATTCATCAATTTAGACTAGTAATTATACATAGTTTTCATTAAAGTAATAAAAAATTGAGGTGAGATAACTGTTTTTTTTTTCTCCCTGGCTCTTGTACTATATGGTTGAGTTATTTGGATTGGCTAGTACAAGTTGGTCCGAATTGATAGCCGAATGGTCGGATATTGGTTTCTGGGTACAAAGGGCTTTTGGGCCAGCTTGTGCGGCATCCTCATGTTTGTGCTCAGTTAGTATTGTTTTTGAATAGCCAACAGATAAATAATTGTGATATAGTTTAAGATTATGCATTTTAAAATTCTATGAACTGGATGGTTAGATACACCATTTGGAATCTAGTCAATTAACTGTAACGGTTTATTTTTTCATAAATACAGTGTGCTCTTGGGAATCCAAATTAATTGCTGCTGGGAGGGGTGTTTGGATTATAGAAAGTATTAGGAAAAATTATCAATCTCTCTCTCTCTCTCTTTCTTTCTATTAACCTATGGTCAGGTGTAATGAGTCTTATAACATCGCAGGTCACTTGTCCGATTTTGTGCGGCTACAACTTCTGTTTTCTTTTACACCCTCAGTAATGCTAAGTGATAATTTAATTTGTAATGATTGTTCATTTATAAGTGAAAAAAAGTATTTAAAAAAAAATAGAAAATACTCTTTGTATGGATATACTTAAAACGTAATAAAAAAAAAAATTGTTCACCATCAAAATTTGTATTATACATATTCCTACTATTAATTAAATTAGTTTTACAGAATCAAATGATTTATATAATAGGTATTATATTTTTCTAATTCCAACAAAATATATTATAAACACTTTCATAGGAATTAGATTACCCGATATCAAAATTTTCACGGTGATTACAATAACTTGCCTAAAGATCAGGAAATTAAAAATGGACTTTACACATGAGCACTTTTATTTGAAAACAAAAATGTAATTACCTGCTGAGTTTTCTAAAAACAAAAAACAATTTTTTTTTATGCCAGTTCGGATTACTGGAGTGTTAGTAGTACTGAAGTTCAGATTACCAAAATTAGACAGTATATATTTATAGAAACATTATATGCCTGGGTAATTAAATTAATAAGAATTTTATTAAAATAATAGAACAATAATTGAATTTAATAAAGGCTATATAACATCACTTCTATGGACTTAAATCATCTTTGCCTTCTTTATCGTTTCACCTTACCTCTCTTCATTTTCTATCATTTTACTATAAAAATAGAAGGTACACAAGCGTGTGAATAGCAATATTTTTTTCTTTCTTTGTTCACCAAGTGTTTGGATTTTGGATTTACAGTAAGTGACAAAGGTGTAGATCCGGCATCAAAATTAATTTTAATATAGGAGCAATTCTGAAAAATGTATACAAATAATGAACATTAGTATCACCTATCATCTGCAGTGTGACTCGAAACATTGGCCATTAATAAATTATTGAAACAATGGTCATTGATAAATAGTCAAAATATTGACCATTAATAAATATTTGAAATATTGGCCATTAATAAATAGTTAAAACATTGGCCATTAATAAATAATAGAAACATCGGCCATTAATAAATAGTTGAAAAATTGCCATTAATAAATAGTTGAAAAATTGGTCATTAATAAATAGTCAAAACATTGGCCATTAATAAATAATTGAAACATCGGCTATTAATAAATAATTGAAACATTGGCCATTAATAAATAATTGAACTATTGGACATTAATAAATATTCAAAACATTGGCCATTAATAAATAATAGAAACATCGGCCATTAATAAATAGTTGAAAAATTGCCATTAATAAATAGTTGAAAAATTGGCCATTAATAAATAGACAAAACATTGGCCATTAATAAATAATTGAAACATCGGCCATTAATAAATAGTTGAAACAATGTACATTAATAAGAGATTGAAAACTTTTAGAACCCAGTATAGCTCCTTGTGAAAGAATGGGTTGACTGATTTAGTTCCTAATTTTTTTGTTTTGTGGAATTTCAGCGTCGATACTAATATGCCTAATTGTAAACGCCGTACATGAAATAAATCACGAAGAAAATCTATGAAGGATATTTATGAACAAAACAAAATTATATTTGTAAAAAGCTCAAAAACTATATACTTCAAAAGTCATTAGAAAATCAATTAAATTTCGTATAAAAGAGAAACAAGTCTTCAAAATGGGACAATCATTACTAAAGATATAGCATAATGTTGTCCACCTGTTATGCTCTACTATACTTATATATTACTTCTTAAGGTTGGTATTTTGTCAAAAACCAATGATTGAGTACACATTTTGAAGATTATCATCACCACTGATGATGAAAAGAAATATTTTTACATTCCTCATTTAATTTAAAAATAGAGGCCGATTGGTGGTTTCTTTCACTAACATTGACTAAAAAGATATTATGTTAAACAAAGAAGTTAAAAAAAATATAACAGTTATATCTGACAAAGTAAGTATCTCATTTTTTAATGTTTTACAATGAAACATGTTTTACAGAATGATGACAGGTATTTAGAACAAATTTTAAAAATAAAATATCATTTGAAATAAATAATTGTAGTTTACTATTCAATGGTTTCTATCCAAATTTGGTGCTTTTTAGCTATCATATTTTTTTAAAACTAAACTCTATAGATTCAATTTTTTTTTTCTAAGGAATGATGGTAAGAGCATTATATATTTTATAACTAGATAACAATCAATAATTAGAAGTTTAAAATAAGAAGGAAATGTTGATATCAAGGAGAATAATAACAAAAAATAAAATCATTCTCATTCAGATGGTCAATCATTCTTAACAAGCTCTATTAACTAAAACAGCACTAAAATTGGAAAGTGACCCATATTTATAATTATTTTTTGTTTTTTTCATACTTTTTAAGGCCAAATCTTAGTTTGCTTCATCCCGATGAAGGGCTACAATTTGGGCTGAAAATAAAGAAGTTTAATATTTTTTGCATGTTTCCTTCCTAGATCAAACCCTTAACCAACTTCTCCTTGATTATATCTACAATGAACAATATCTCCTCAGTTAAATTTGAATACTATGCATAATAAGGGCAAAGTGAGGAAGGCACTGTGCACTTATCTCCCAGGGCTGGGTTCAAGTCCAAATGTAGCAGATAATTATTTATTGAAGAATGGAATATGGTCCGGGTGCGGTCAAAAAACTCAAATAGTAAATGGGTATATACTATTTTTATTGAGCCAAAGTTTTTTTTTTTTTAATTTTAATTTTTTTATAATTTTGTAAATATCTCTTCTACCCCTCTATTGTGTATATTACCATTTATTGCTTACCTAATTTAAATTTTTTTTACAATGTTTACTTTAACATTATTTTGGCATGCTAAACTGGCACCCCCACTCCTCCCAATACAAACAGCTCACTCTGACTTTGACTTCCGTCAAAACAGGTATGAATTCTGTCTCATCATTTAATTTTATTCTTTTCTTTTTTCATTTCTTAATTTGTACTTTCTTTAATATTTCTTCTCTTATCTATCTGTTACTATTACCCTTTTCATTTACTGTTTACAACCTTTAATTTTTCTTATTATATTTTACTTTTTATTGTATACCCCTGTTATTTTCCACTTATGTTTTTTTCTTTTTTTGTAACTATGTCAAGTGTTTGTATCTTTTTTAGCCCTGACGAAGCCCTGCAACATAGGGCGAAATGTTGGCTCAATAAAAATAGTATACCCATTTACTATTTGAGTTTTTTTGACTCCACCCGGACCATATTCCATTCATCAATACACACGGTCAATCAATAATCTTCCAATAATTATTTATTCTATTATTATAGCTGTAGATTGACCTTGAGGTAAAAATACCCACTTAAGGTACACCCAGTCTCTATAAAGTGGAAAAAAAAAACTTTCTGGGTGAGCTTGATCAAGACCAATTCATCTCCTGGTCTAAAAACAGTACTTCCCTACCACGTACTGAACACAAGACCCTTCATGCCATGATATATACATGAGTGTGTGTAACTATTTCAGTTTTATATTAAAAAAAAAAACTGCTAAGAAATAATAATTAATATCTTTAATTTTTAGTTAATTAAACAATTATATTACAATAATAATATCCTGGGTTTATAGCAGTTTCAAATGTTTGACAAGAGGATCTATACTTTCTGCTGGGCCAGGTCCTATTCCTAAGACTGTTGCAGAATGACTGGCAACTTGAGTCCTACCGGCATCTCGAATCATGTTAGCGATGAGATTAGCATCCTTAGCTTTGTTCCTCAGAGCTATAAGAGCATTCTCTCCTTTTTCATCCAACTGTAGTACAACCTAACACATTAAAAATTCAATATCAAACAAAATAGAAAGTTGGTAATGGACCTGGGCAATATGATAATGTGCTTATGAAAAAAATTAGTGTTAAATTTCCTAATGTAATTATTTACAAAATAATGACTATTAAATAAAATAAATTCAATAAATACTACCTGCATATATTTCTATATATAATTATTTTGTACTTTAAAGTTTCATTTAAATTAAGTAGTATATTCCTGAATTAATAATCTGATAATTGCTAGTTCACTATTTCATTATTTTTGAAATAAGTTATTTCACAAAAATATGAAATCATTATTTTTGTAATACCTACAATCCTAAAATAATATTTAAAATCCATAAATACTGGAAATATTTTAATAATAACCACGTAAATATGGAGATGATTTACAACCATAGCAGCAACTGTTAGAGCCATTACCATGGTAAGAACTGATTGTTGACAATACATGAAATGCTAGAAAATAAATAGTCACGTTAAAGCTCATTTACAAAGTGATAATTTACCACTGTCTCAATTAATGCCATGGTTTAAACTATGTGACAGTTGTCATCCCAAAAATATTTGATCTTGACTCTCTAAATGAACTTTATTTATACATATTAACTTCTTGTTGTCAAAAATATAAATTCAGAAAATATTATTTGATAAAATAATCATTTTAGGAATTGTTGTTTTATATTTCTATGAATGATTTTCTATTCATCAATGATAACATAACTATTCCCAAAATGATAGCTATTATATCAATCATGAAATAACTTCATTGTATAATATAGTCAAATATAGTCATTTAACAAATTAGATTCTAGTAAAATTATAAAATAAATTATTTCAAAAATAATTTGTCTAGGTTATTTAATGATTCATTTTTCAAATATTACTTTTGGATAAATTTTGCCCAGGTCTAGTTGACAGATGGATCTGATGGATAGATTAACTAACTTTGGTTTGACCAGATTTTTCCCATTGGTTCAAGATATCAGGGCAAGCGGCAGAAGCAGCTTTGTAACAGCCGACGACAGCATGAGCGCACTGAGCAGCTATTTTACCTTTTCTCATTCCGAGGTCATTCCTCACTACAAGCACCATTTTCAGATTGCCAGAGCCTGTCCCCTTACTGATCACAGCGGGAGCACAAGCAGGCAGGCGTTTTGTGAAGAAAGCAGCAGCTACACCCAAAGCAAATCCACTTACCAGGCCAAGTGTATACTCAACCATAGCTGCAAAAAAGAAAGAGAAAAATTTTAAATATCTAATTATAAAAGTATATATTATAAATACCTTATTAAATTACGAATAAAGAGGTATAATCATTAATATTGGAAGAAGATAGTTGACAGTATGAAGCAGATTGTAGGAAGATAGTCCGGGTGGCGGTCAATAAAGGTATCAAAATAGTAGAAGAAAACTATTTATTGTTAACCAACGTTTCACCCAACTTTGTAGGGCTTCATCAGGACTAGATAAAAAACAAGATACAAATATTACAAGAATTGACAAAACATTATAATAAATAAACAGGGAAAATACGAAAAAAAGCAAAAAAAAATTCTTGTTTTGTTTATAAAATACACAAAAGGAATAATAATAATCATTTAAGAAAGAATAAATATAGATATATATTTTATAAACAAAACAAACAATTTTTTAAAATATTTTCTCTGTATATTTATTTTAATATTTTGTCAATTCTTATAATGTTTGTATCTTGTTTTTCATTTATACCTGCAAAGTGGGGCAATTTGGGATGCACTGTAGCTCAGGGGTTAGGCGCAAGTCTTATCGTTCTGAGGTGTGAGGGCGGTGCTGGTTCGAATCCGGCCTTGGGGCATTGACTTTTTTCATTAAGTGACGGTCCTACAAAATGAAAAACTTGACTCCCAACCATGGTTAGAATAGGTTGGTCATCTGTAGATAACTAGGCAAACATCACCTCCGAGTGGATTGCCTTAAAAAAAAAAAGTGGGGCAAAACGATGGTTAAAAATAATATATAAGTTTTCTTCTACCATTTTAATACCTTTATTGACCACCACCTGCACTATCTTCCTACAATATAATTATCCATGCTGAAGCTCTAGGAGCTACACCGCCCAATAACACATTAGTAGGCACCTGCCATCTGTGAGATGACTCCTCAATTGATGATGTAACGCTAATACTTCTTAACATTAAGAAAACTGTAACAATACTGGAAAGCAGCTGTCTGAAACTGAACCATGTGTGGCCCACTCGAATGATATTTGAAAATTAGGTTGGTTATAAGTTCATTTTGAGTCATATTTTTCAGATAAAATATTGTGGAAGATAATTTAAAATAGTAGTAACAAAAATACACATTACTAGGCCTTCCCATGGCCCAAGGCTCTTGCAGACCCCACTTTGGGAACCAATGAGTGAAGGATAGAAGAAGTGTGCTGGGTTAGCTGAATTAAAGTGGGACTGGCAACAATAAAAAATGTTCCAATGTCATCGCAGTGTTAATGTGCAACTACTGGAGAGAGAGAAGATATTAAAGAAAACTTTCAATATTCAAAGAAGTGTACAATCAATGATAAGTCAATTATAGGAAAAACAATTGCTGTCATCCCAGAAATATAACTACCAAAATATGTAATTTGTTTCATATAACTTTTATTTCTCAACTAGACTGTTCATGTACATACACCAAGAGATATAGACATGCCATTTTGTGAGGCTTAGTTATTTGGACTCAGAAGACCTCGAAATGTGTATTTCCATTGAAAACTCAAATCCAAATTTTTTTTTGCAATCGCAATATTTACTCTTTTTAAACATTTTATACATCAGCAAGTGAAAAGAAGACGGCTCTGCTTCACTTACTGAGCATATAGTTCAATTTTGCATGAGGCAGTACAGGTTCTAGTGGGTGTGGTACTTCTCATCCTCCTGAGAGAAGTGGCAAAGTATGTTTAAAGAGAGAATACTCAGGAGGAATCTTCAAAAAATCAATTGTGAGGACCGCTGAAAATTCCAGCAAATGAATACAAATGGTCTGGGAGGATACAGCCTAGAAATGGAGCCGTTTAATTGTTTAATATACAATAGTGAGTTATTATAGCCATGCCTCATATTCCACCGCAAACAAATGTATTATCCAAAAGCCAGAGGAGGGTGGATAAATAAATAAATATATTATAATAAGAAATAAATATAGGTAAGTGAAAACAAAAATGCATTAAGTATATCATTTTATTTCATAAGATATAGTTTATAATTCACTATCATTCATAACGTTTGTTAATGTAACATTTATATACATCTCAATTTATGTTGTGTAAAAACAATCACAGAATGGCACTAGAAAAACTATTTAAAATGGTTAATATATTTTTATCATAAATTTCTTTATGGGATTTCAATAGACAACATATTCAGTATAAAAATTCAAACCATAAAATTCCAGACACAATGACAAACCACATATATTTAATAGTTCGAAAAGTTTTCTAATTGATATGAATGGTATTTAATAGTTTTGTTATCATGAATAAAACACACTGCAAAATTTCATTGGTAAAGGTAAAAGACAAGATAGGGACATGTATAAAATTAGGTACAAGTTTTGTTAGTGTGTACTATAACTATAGCAGCTTTACAAGCAGGTTGTGGACATACAATTTCATTCATTACTCTCTCTCTTTCACAACATTAATACTGACTATTGATGTATAAATTCCCACAAAATAAATTTTGGTTTGCCATAATCTTAATTTAATAAGTATAGTTTACATTACATTAAACTAATTAATGCAGCAAAAATTTATCAAAAATATATACATGACAAGAAATATATGTAATCCTTATGGTCACATGATGATATTTAACCTTCAATTACAAAACCTTTTCTTATAACAATTCTGTGGTATGTAAGGAAAATAGGATCAGCCTTTCAGAGTTTTTTTTATTTACCTTTCATTGCATTAACTTGGTTCCATCTTCCAATAACTTAAAGTAACCAACACATCTGGTTTAAATTCGAAATAGAAGGTTATCAACAAAATGTTTGCCACATAGAGGTTCGTAGAAATCATGACTGGAAAACACTTAAAATTATGACGTCACAAATGTGAAATTTTAATTATGTATAGAGTATTATAGTAAAAATATTCTTCTTCAATAAGTTTTATTAATTTATCTCCTCATGTTTATCCAGTAATAAATAAGAGAACATACAGTCTTTGGACCATTTTGAAGGTTAAAAGGTGTACATTTGATGTTGTTGATTTTTTTTTTACTATTGACGAGTGTTTTTGTTCTTCATTTAACATAAAATCTAAGGGTATAAACCAAGCACCTAAGGGGTAGTATTTCTGTATCGATAAATTCTAAGATTTGTAACCAACATACTTCCAGTGTAGCGTACCTGAGCCAGTGTAGCGTTTAACTAGCATAACTGAAACAGGAAACCCTGATTGTCTCTTTTTTACTGTTGATTAGTGTTTTTGTTCTTCATTTAACATTAAATCTCAGGGTATAAACCAAGCATCTAAGGGATAGTATTCCTGTTTCGATAAATTCTAACATTTGTAACCAACATGCTTCCAGTATAGCGTACCGTTTAACTAGCATAACTGAAGCAGAAAACCCTGATTGGCTCTTTTTTACTGTTGATTAGTGTTTTTGTTCTTCATTTAACATTAAATCTTAGAGTATAAACCAAGCACCTTAGGAGGTAATTTCTATTGTTCCATAAATTTTAAGGTTTTCGGCCAACAAACGCAAATTTCTCTTTAAATATTTTCGTTATTGTGGCATAACTGCCATCCCCACTCCTCCCAATACCAACCGTCACTTTGTTTTTGACTGCCGTCAAAACAGGTATGCATTCTGTCTCATCATTTGATTTGTATTTTTTTTTTTTTTCATCTCTTTATTTGTATTTTCTTTAATATTTCTTCTCTTATCTATCTGTTACTATTACCCTTTTCATTTACTATTTACAACCTTTAATTTTTCTTATTATATCTTACTTTTTTACATTTTATACCCCTGTTATTTTACACTTATGTTTTTTCTTTTTTTCCTTTTTGTAACTATAGTGTTTGTATCTTTTTTAGCCCTGACGAAGCCCTGCAACGTGGGGCGAAACGTTGGGTCAATAAAATAATTATTTACTATTTGAGTTTTTTTTTTTGGACCGCACCCGGACCATATTCCATTCATCTATACACACGGTCAATCAATAATCTTCCAAATATTTTTTAATATTAATTTTATTACATTAAAAATTCGATTGATGTACAAGATACATTTTAATGGCATTTATATATTATTTGAGCTCATTTTTTTTTAAAGATATTTGGGTGTGTATCGGATATTGTAAAAAGTTCTGCTAACGTAGATCAAAATTACTTTGAGATGCTGTTAATCTAAGATAACCGAAAAGCAACCATTTTTTTTTTAAAGTCATTCACTAGATTTTTAAAAAAATTCTTGTCTCAATATCTCAATAAATCTGTGGATACAATAAATCTTTTAAACTTTATGATCTTTTACTGGAAAAGTCTGAATTAAACTGGATTTGGTGAATGACACAATTCTTCTTTTTTCAAATAAAATAATTTATTTCATATAATCAGCAACAACGTTTCGAGAAAGTTCTCCATCCATTTAACTGTTAATAGTTAAACATTTTAGGAGAATAATTACCTTCCTTTTCGGAACGTTTTTGGGAAATTTTCTCGAAACGTTGTTACTGATTATATGAAATAAATTATTTTATTTGAAAAAGGAAGAATTGTGTCATTCACCAAATCCAGTTTATTAAATCTTTTTTTAATTTCAATAAAAAACAAACTTAATCCAAAAAACCCGTTTTCTGATGTAAATATCATCTGATTTTTATTTTTTTAATGGTGGAGAAAAAAACAATTGATAAGTTGGTGAACAACACATTGAAAATACATTATGTCTTAATGAGATGCGATCAGTTATAATAACCCTCCGCGAGTTGGTCTCTTCAGTTCGGTGAAACATGTTTGCTAAATATCTCTTTGTTATTTCACTTTTTTCAGGTATATATTAATACACATTAGGGAAAATATATTTTTTCATAAAACCCAATAAAATTAATGTAATTTCGACTCTTTTGACCAGTTTATTAAAAAAGACCCATAAATATAAAAAATGTCGACTTATGATAATTAACAATAAATTATATAATATTATAATTAACTATAGAATGTTTGTTTATTTAGATTTTATATCCTTATGAACTCCAACTAGAACAGGAAGGACGGGTTAATTTAATGATTCTCAACCTATTTCAGCCAAAGTAAGAACAAAATCTACGGGGTGAGCCGTTTTTGAAATAAAGCTGTCAAGGAAAATATTTTTGCACATGCGTTTGTGAAAGCTTAAGATTGACTATTTTTACACTAATCTCAATTTTTTCTTGGGCTCATCGAACGAGCCGATTTCAAAAATGGCCAAACATAATAATTATTTAGTTACCAATCCCTGAAAATTTAATTATAACTGGATTAACATCAATAGACGTTATGCACGAACTTGAATTTCACTAGACAGATAAGGAACTAAATTTGTTTCTTAATTTTTCCTTCACTTCCTTTTTACCAAGCTTCTGATTGCGGAAGAGAGAAAAAAAGAATGGGTTTTCATGAGACCGAACGCGAAATATTATTAAAACGTTGCACATTATTTCACTGTGTTATTTTTTGAATTCATTATTTATTATATCTTTAAATAATAACAATAAATACGTGTTTTGAAATCATCATACCAGAAAAAAAATTAGCATGTTAATACAGGCTAGGGGATCATTGGTCTACTTACATTCCTTCTTTACACCTTTGGCTTTTAAGTCTACTAAAATAATTGTTAGCAGTATCTTCTCTAATATTGGTCCAATGAGGGTTTTTTTTTTAAACTAGAAGTAATTTTTAATTTTTCCATAGGAACCCCCATATAATATTTTTATAAAGATGGGTTCAAAGTCCAATTAGTGTTCTGGTCCCATTTATTTATTTTTGATTTTATAGCGAATTTAATTACCTTTGAAATGACTAAACATTATTTATCGTTAATTTTTTTCTCTTCGAGTTATGTGAAAATAAAAATTTATTTCAATCTTGTGGATCATTTCCATACATGTAAAGTTAATGGACTTGGGAAAATTTTATCAAAATCATAAATAGTCTGTAGGTTTGTTTCTTTACTGCTGATTCCAATCAAATTTTGAAGTAATAATGTCAATTAAGTAAATTATTAAAAATATTATGAACTGAATTGAACTGTGGTTTTCAGTTTTTGTAATTTTCTTGGCAAACAAGGAATCTTTGTTAAAATAAAAACCAGAAACAGAAAACAAAATTATGATAATTGAATATTGTATATTTACATGCTTATTCTGTTGAAGAAATTACCTTCTTCCACTTCAGTAGTTCAAGAAACAGTACTTCCTTACCAAGAGCTGAGTCCCTGAACCTTCATGGTTTGTAGCTGCATAGATTTTAATTTTTTTTTACATGTTTGTTCCAGGTGGTTGGGTACTCCATTGTGTGGCACAGGATGCACCCTTCCCTTATCCTGGGCACCCAGTTCCAGCAGTGGAGCCACACAAAACTGAGCAGCATCAGGATCCCACAGGACCATTAGACAAAACAGACCTACCATCAGGAGATCATGCCAAGCTTGCTTCTAAGCCACACAGCCATAATCTTCACCACACAGACTTCTTCCACCATGTACCTCCACCCCCAGAATCTTCAGCAAACAATTATATTGCAACGGTCAGCTACGGTGAGGGGTACCCTTCTGTAATCTATCACTGCAGCCTTACAGACCACAAGCCGACTACACCTTTTGTCTATGGTCCAAATGGACACATCTGTACAGTATCCTTCCTAAAGGATCCAGGACACTTTCATACTCATGATGATGAACGTGTACACGAACACCATAAGGATCCTTTAACAGAGCTATTAGATAAAATATGGCCGCAACATCAACAGGGTTAGAGAGACCTTTACAATGGATTCTTTCCATTGCCACAGCCTGCTCCAGTACTGTATGGCTAGCTGACATTTTGTGGCTAACAATGTAGTCCAGAAGAAAAGAAAAAAAATTTTTGTTTCCATTATTTTAACAAAATCAATAAATGTCTTGTAATTCCATTATATCAAATATTCATACATCACTACGAGCATTTTATGATGGTATTAATGAAGAAATAGTGAAATTGATTTATATAATCAATTAGAAAATATCAAAAAATAATTTTTGGAGTACATTTTTGCTCTATTCTTACACATAAATTAAATTTGAACTTGAATTTTAAACCATATTTTAAAAAAATATATATTAATCAAATTGGAAACTTCATAAGGAATAAAACCATTCTTGTTCATATATTATTTAAAAATTGAAAATTTCACCAGGAATAAAACCACTAATCATCCTTGATCTCCATGACTAATTACCCACTACAAAAATTAGATCAGAATAGTTGGACTTAACATTAATACTGTAAGTTTACTTCAGGATTCATATGATATGAACATGAGCACTGGTATTAATCTGGGGTCACTTTACACTGCTTCTTGCCATTATACTGGTGTCCTTTAACATTGAATCTTATTTTCAAGTATTTTTGAGATCAAAGGCTTATAAAGATATTAATTTTTTTTTCTCTATGAGTTTTAAAGAGATTATGAATATAGGATTTTAATAAGAGCCTGCTTTGTTTATAAAACAATATCATATAATAACTGAACATGAAGTTTGAATCATGTTATTTTATTTTTATGTATTTTCATCTTTATTTTGTTCATGTTTGATCAATACTCCAATACGTAAAAAAAAGTAAAAATTAAATTAAAATATAATCCTATCTCAGATCTGAAAATCCCTTGTGGAGGTGAAGTCGACCTGTTATAAACAGCTTGATGACCATGATTTTAAAACAAATCCAAAACTCTTGGAAATCCAAAAACTGATGGAAATACATAAGGCTTAGGCTTTCAATATAATATACACTGGTGTCTCCAAAATGAAAAATAGCCTAAGCTATGAAAATAGTCTATAGTCATTAACTTTGATAAACTTCTGTTTAGTTTATCAGGAGTGTATTTAGTTTTCACCAGAGAAGCAACAGTAATCATGAAGGCTCTTAATTGGATAACAATGTCTAAAAAGAATAATTGGGTCATTCCAAAAGATTCAAAGAGTGTCTTGACATATTGACAAACCATGGCCAAATACCATAATTAGAGAAATACTACATATAAGTAGAAAAACAATTCTAGTCTTGGTCTGATTTCCAGCTTACGGCAAAATCTTAGGTAATATGAAATTGGATCAGTTAACCCATTTGGCTAGAAAGGGAGAAGTAATGGGAATAATTGCAGTAAAATGTGTCACATTACACGACAGGGTGCACTAGTAAAACAAACTTTCTTAGATAACTATTAAGAATAAACAATCAAAACTATCGGAAATAAAAATAGAGAGTAACAAATGGACCAAAAAACAATATTGGTTTAAGAAAAATAAGATTGTAAGAAATTACACTGAGTCGACTTGTGATTGTTCACTCTCAATTTATATTTGAGGAACTTCTCAGAGGTCTAGAAACCTCCTTCTGCTGAAAGTTTAATGATGCAACTCAAATTGTCATTTTATCATTTTACTAGGATGATCACAACCCAAAATGCTTAAAAGAAATTTTGCAAGACCATGAAGAGAAAACATTCTGTGTGCATGTTCCTGAAACTATTATAGAATACAAAGATGATTTATTGATGCCAATGATGTTTCTGGATAGAAGTGAAAACACATTTTTAATAAAACTGTTAATTTTGAAATTAATAAATAAGTTGTTTGTTTTTTCACATTTTTTTATGATATTGTAAAATTACTTAGTATTCATTATATTGCAATATGAATGATCTCCACATACTAACATGGTTATTCAAGGATTTCATTCTTCTTAATTCTTGCTAATGATCTATACTAATGATAGATTCCTTAATGAAAAATTGTTTGTTTTTGCACAAATAGTTGTCATATAAATGTTCTAAAAGGTTTGGTTAGTCAAGTGCCAGAAAAGTTACTATTTGTAGAGGAGAGAGGGCCGAAATTCATAATTTTCCTACAATTTTAACTGGATTTCTGAACTTACTGGAAGGTATTTCCTGAAACCTACCCCCTAAAAAATTTATTTTCTACATTGCTTTTAGAAGATATTTTGAATATAATAACAATATAAGTTTGAGTAATGTTGTATGACTATTTTCTAAGTTTAAAGTAGATTATTAATTTTTCCTACTTCTTTGGTTTTAGAATAATCAATGGAAGAGAGAGGGTGAGCAAGGGGCCATAGCAGCCCCAGAGGAACATTTTTGCATTAAAAAATATCTTAACCTTTTTTTCATACTGCTCTTGGAAAAAAAAGTTTTAACTGTATTCAGGTCTGAGTGGAAAGTTTAAAAATTTATTTCAATTAACTTTTCATTGTGTTAGAATAGAATAAAAAAGTATTTTTTATGGACAATAAAAACCTCTAGCTAAAAACAAAAACAGAAAATTTGTATAAAATGTGGTGGCAGTCCATATGTTCTAAACCATACGTTGGCTACCACTTTCGCACAAGCCATTCAATAATAAATGATATTATTATTCTGATGTTAATATTACCATTGTTTTGCCTGTTTATTACTTCATTTTTCTATTTGGTCACGTAAATAGGTATGAAAATTTCAAATTAAAATTTCTTAATTATATTTTGCATTCATGTTTTGCTTGGTAGTTTTAGATGAGAGCGAACCTAAGAATGCACAGATTTTATTTTGATTCATAATTGGGACCTGAGTTTCCTATTATTTTAGAATAACTCTATTATAAATTTTTTATATGTGATTTTAATTGTTCTATTTGTTTTTGAGTACTAAATGCATAAATAGTTTAAATTTAATTTTTGCTGATGATCATTTTTATTAGGATATGATTATTTTTTAAAGAATTGTTTTAACACTCTTAAGTTACATAGAAATTTTATATAAACTAACTATGACAGATCCACTCATATTGTAATTATTATCCTTTAATAAGATATTTCACCATTATAAATAGGCCTTGGATTTCATTGTTTTTTTGTTTTTTTTAGTTGTTCTATAATCATAGAGAACTCTAATTATAGGAAATTGAACCTTCGGAATTATTGGAAAATAATTTAATGTTTTTGTTCTCAAGAAATTTAGGAAATACTTGTTCAGAGGTACATGACCTAAAGGAAATATAGTCAGAAATACTTAAAAAATAATTATAACAATCTAATTGCTAAAAATATCAGGGCTAATGATGATGAGCCAATGATAATGAGTTGTTTTGAAAATTTCTTTTAGTCAGTCTTAGGCACCACACCATGGAGAAACTAAGCTTCCTTCTTATCGTTCTCTCAATATATTATGTTAAAGGAGGTACTGTAAATTTAGTTCAATTTAATGATCTTGTAATAAATTATTAGGTTTAACACTCTTTTAGTATACTGACATTTAAGTGATATCCTAGAAATATTTTTGGGTATAGCTAGCTAGTGCCTCTTCAATTCTGTAAGCCCCACATTACTGCTATCCTCCAAGCCTAATAATGTGATGCTTCTTGTCAAAAAAAGGGGAAAAAAAAGTATCAAATGTACAGATTTCAAAAGTGTGAGTAGTATTTATGCTTAGGTGCACATTGACCATTTATTTGTGCAAATGTTCTGTAGGATAGAAAATACCATTAAGTTAATTATTTACCCTATTTCAATCAAATATTATTTATAATTAAACTATAATAATAACTTTTATTCCATTGAATATTATGATCATAAAATTTACAATATATTATGTTATATTACTTACCTACTTTCGAAATGTTCGCATATTGTTTTATTTTTTTCTTGCAACTTTTGTTGAAATACATTTTTTTCCTATAGAGCTCAGCACTGCCAAATGACAAAAACTACTGTTAAAAATTCTGTTAACCATTTGCTCTAACTTACCTTACTTCCTCTTACTAGCGTACTTTGACTTGAAATTAATCCTCGTTTATTTCAGTACAAACATTTTTATATTATTCACCATGGCAATACTTCCCCTTACAGATATAAGACTGATTTTCAAAATGAGCCTTTCAGTTGATAGTTTGTCTAACTCCAATTTCAACAGTTTTCAGAAAAGTACTTTTAATATTATTTTTCATTTCAAATCTTAACATTTTTCTTTTGAAAAGGTATGGCAGGTATATAATGATTTATTGTTTATCCTTGTTGTTGAAATTATGTTTAGTTTTCACTTATTTCTCATGAAACTTCTTCCTCAATACAATTATTTTGTTTTTTACACTATGTATGAAATCTGTAACATCTTATCACAGCTCTGAAGGTTTTACTTGGAAAAGAAAGATAGTATTTTAAAAATATAAACTTGTAAATAAGTAATAATTAATTATTTAAATGAATATTTCAGATACAATATCGCTGGACGTTATTAAAAAAGCAATAGAAAGCCTTGGTAGCATGCTCATCAATATTCCGCCGACAGAAGAGAATTCACTGGACAGGAAGTCAGTTTTTCAACTCTACACGTGCCTCTCCCTGACAAAAGATTTAGAGCTGCTTTTGCTAAATCATACTGAAGTATTTATATTGGATCCAAAGCAGACATGCTGTTGTAGAACTGACACTGATGGACAAGTCGAAAACATTTCATTTGCCCAAAATCTAACACTGAATACTGACTTATTCATACACTCACTTGTGAATGACTTGATAAATAATGTTCCAACTGAAAAAGTCACTGAAAGTTCAACAACGACAAGTGATGAGAGCCAGGGATTTTGTGAAGGAAGTACAGGTGATTCTTGCACCCCAATAATAGACAAAGGTAAGCAATTATTTTTTTAAATATAGATATTTTTCTAGAAGCAAATAAATTAAAAAAATTTGCTGGGAAATATTTTACATAAAATTTCTTAAAGTATAGTAGTTAAGAATTAAATAAATAATTAAGCGGTTATTTTGAGAGAGGTTTAAGCCCATCAATTTCAGTACTGAGATATTTAAGATAAAGCTAGTAAATCAAAGGTTAGCTATTGTTCCTTAAACTAGATTATTAGAATTTATTGATTTTTTTATAAATTTTACTACCTAAAAATATTTAAATTGTTTAGAATATATGCAAATTTCATTAGCTCTAAATGTTTGTACATATGATTCATCTTATTAAAAATATTAAATACGTACTTTAAAAAAAAATTATAATAATAAAAACAAAAACCTATACCACTATGAGCTTTTTTATTAAATTATTTAACTAAAATATAAAAATTTGGTGAGGTGTACTCATCTTTCAAGGTGTATAGGACTTTCACTAATCACCCTACATATGTCCCCAAATTTTTTGTAAATTGGTTTGTTTCAAAGTTTCACTACTTTTGTGAATTTAGAAAAAAAAAAACCAACAGTTATGATATTTTTAATTTTCCTTTTTTTCTCCTTTATTTATTTATTAAATTCTTTAATATTTTGAATTTATCTATTGTTCAATGAGAACTGTATATATTTTTTTAAATAAACGAAATCAATAGTTTACCCTGTCAGACTATTTCAGTGAGAATAAGACCTAGCTGATATTAAAGCCCATTTAATTTTACACTCACATGGCGAGTTTAGTCACAATCATTTGAGTTGTTTTTGAGAAAATCAAAACAATGTGAGAAATCTATCCCATAAAGTATCACCTCTGGTAAGCTATTTTAATTTCAGTTTCATTCAGGCTTTTTGTTTTTGAGCTGAGCTGTTCACAGACACAGATATACATAGACTCACAGACAGTTTTGCGAGACTAGGTTTTTTGGAATAAGGTACCTCAAAACGTATATTTATGTTGAAAACTTGAGATTGAAACTTTGCATGGTTGCAATACTTTCACTTAATATATATATATATATATATATGACAAGTGAAAGTAAAAATTTAATTAAAAAATATATGTTATAATAACAATCAGTTGATTATGATAGAAAACTTTTAAAAGAAGAATATCTGTGTTGTTACTACTTATAAATTTTTATTTGTATGTTTAATGTTTTATATGTTTTCTTATTCTCTCATATAATCTCAGTATATCTTCTATTATTTATTTATGTATGATAAACCTAGTTACTTATACAAATACAAATAATATATTATTAGTACAAATGCATATACAAATATGACAAATTTGGTATGTAAAGAAAATATATTGAGTATAATTTATGACATTAAATATTATTTTATATTTGTATATCATATGATTTATATAAGAAATTAAATATAATAGAAAACTTAATAGAGGTAAAATCTAGATAAAAATAAAAAAAAAATATTCAAAACAAAACAGTTTTAGTTATTTATAAATATATCTTTTAGTATATTACATTGCAGCAAATAGTAAAAAGTAACGTTAATTGATTTATTTGAACTTTTTTATTACTATTTTTTTAGTTGAGATAAACTCTTAAGTGAAATAAATGAATATCATTTGGTAATGAGTTTACATTGTGCCTCAGTCTTAGTAAACTGGAAAAATTAATATTATTTTGTTTGTGCGAAGTTGTAGCAAAAGTCAATTGTTATCTAGTTTGAGATGAGGAGGAGTATGAAGGCCAATCAATAATATTATGGAAGAGTCTATGAACAAAATGTATAGCATATTTAAATCTTTAAATTGAAAGTTTATATAGATCAGTAATTTCAAATAAAGGTTCACAGAAAAACCCCAAAGGTACTTGTTTCTGAAACCAAAAGGGACATAGGAAACGTATCTGTATCTTTCCATTACATAAGATATTATTCTCATATTTTGTTTTTTTGATGTAGAAAACATATATTTACTACATAAGATATCATTCTCATATATTTTTTTTTTTTTAGCTTTAATAAAATTTTAAAACTTAGGCTGAAGCATAGCCATTTATTAAAACACTATATTATATTACTGAGTGTTTCGATTTTGATTGCATACCAACTGTTGTCTCCTTTTTAATAAATTAATATGTTTTTAAATAATATTTTCTTGACTAATAAAATTATAAGAACTTATTACTTTTAGGTGCTTTCAACAAATATGAAATTCATTCTTGTATAATTTTTGTAGATGAAATCCAGTTGACAGACACTGAGAATGCAGCACAGATAGTAACAAGATTCATAATCAAGAGATGGGCACTTACATCTTTGAAAGACGACTATCCACCAGTATTCGAGCTATACACTTGTCTGAGTCTATTAAAAGAAACTGAACAACATTTGGGGAAAAATTTAAATTTATTAAAAAAATTAAGTATAAAGGAAGGGGAAAAGTATGCCCCCTGTAAATGTAACCCCAGTTTGGATGTCTCATGTAAGCTATTTATAGATTCAAAATTGATGGCCACCCATTATGAAATGATGATTTACGAAGCAATAAAACAGTTGCCAGTGATGCCTGAAATATTTTGGAATAATCTAAACTATTCTCTTGTAAAATAAAATTTTGTATGCTTGACTTTAATTAATAATTAATTAAATGTTTTTCTGGAATATTATTTGAATTGTTTTATGTAAATTTATGTCTGAATAATTGTAACTAGAGTTATGACTACATAACTATCTTTATGCATTTAAAAATGTGAAATATTTAAATATAATATTTAAGAAAAAAAGGTTGAATATTTATTAAAACAAAAGATATTTTATAATATGTAAAACCTCATGTATAATATAATTGATCAACTTTATAACATGAAATTACATAAACAATATTTACAATTTATATTTTAATGACTTAGATTACTGACATTCCATAAAACATTTCATGGAAAAGAGAAAAAAAATTTTTAGAACCAATAAACATTTTTTAGTTTTAGCGCATAAGAACATTCATTATTTATTAAGGACGTATCTTATTGCTAGCAAGTCAGGTTAGATGAGAAAGAAGCTTTTAGTACTGAAAAAATGTTTTATTAAATTTTGCACTCATCACCTTTTCAGAGGGAACCCTTCTATTATTCACACAGGGGGTTTTAAAATCAAGGGTTTTTGAAATGAGCAATGGTAAAATGTTTTCAATTCTGCTTTGATAATATAAATTTAAACTATGGTTTATATTGTGAAACGCTTCTTTCCATCTCACATGGAGTGATTGAAGAATAATCATTTTAAACTTTGAAATTTTTGAAGAAGTTAAAGCATTTAATACACATTCATCTTCCTTTTTTTAATTAAGGATTGAAAAAAGCTTGGTTTTAGTCTGCAGTAAAATTGAGTAGCCTTGATTTTGGTCAACAACTATTCAAGTTTTCGAGTGATTTATTCTCCAATTTTACCTGGACATTGGATGCAGCTAACTTTTTTTGGAATCCTACCAGTGTTTCAGTCATGAGGGTACTAAAGTGAAACCTCGACTTCCTCAGCTACAATGGTCATGGTCTTATTCCGTTCTTGCCAGTTAATAATGAAGGAGCGGGGTTAGGGGAAAGGAGAATGAAGGAGGAATCAAGAAAAGGATAGAGGGTGATGTTTACAGGATTTATGGGACCCTTCCTTCCTTGTCACCTCCCTGTAAGGGAAATGGAGTTTGAGAATTCATTGATAGATTAAATGTTAGAAGGTTATCATAAACTTTATGAACCTTCATGTAATATGTAAGAAGATACTCATACATAGGTATCTAATTTATCTTTCTAAGCCTCAGGGTGCGTGGGATTGATACCAGGCGATCATGGGAAAATGGGCTGAGAGGATTTCTTTTGCTGCATTGGTAATGCATACTATTGTATAATAATATTGTATAATAATAACAGGGCTGAGGAATTGGATATTTTGGATATCAGAAAATACTCTATTTTAGCGTAATGGTGGCAGAGCTCAGCAGGTTTTTTATATCCAATTTTGTCCTCTGTTAGTCTCTCTGGGCTATTAAATGCCATCAAGAGATGCTAGGTTTAAGACATTAGCCTTTAGATTATCACAAGATTCTGCTGTAATTTTTTTTGCTTCAAATAATACATTTATTAATATTATAATGTCTGACATGGTTATTACATTTGTACAATTGAAGTATTAACAAAAAATAAACATATTTTAATATACGAATGCCAAATAATCATAGTTCATGTTTTAGCTAGTAGATCACATCATGTCAGTCCATAGTGTTTTATACAGCTGTGAGTCGTTGAATTATAGAACAGTAGACAGCAGTGCTTGGGAATCACCCATAACTGAAAACATTTTTAAAGGCTGCTAAGGAAATCAGTAATGCGAATCCATAATAATTATCAATGTATTATTAATTTACAATTCTTTTGATATGTAAAGTACTTTTTATTTGATGAAAATAACTGGATAGTGTAAACTTGTGCAAAAAAAAAAAAAGAATATGAATAACGCTGAACGTTTAATAGATGATTAATAATAGGTCTTTAAAATAATATTTAGCCCTGTGAACTATGGTTAGTACCGCCTCAGATTGATCTAAAAATTAAAACGATGAAGATTAATTAATACAGGATCTATGGGACCCTTCCTTCCTTGTCTCCTCCCTGTAGGGGAAATGGAGTTTGAGAATTCAGTAATAGATTAAAAGTAAGAAGGTTATCATAAACTTTATGTACCTTCATGTGATATCTAAGAAGATATTCACACATAGGTTAACACGCGATCATGGGAAAACGGGCTGAGGGGATTTCTTTTGCTGCATTGGTAATGCATAAATGACAGGGCCGAGGAATTGGATATTTTGGATATCAGAAAATACTCTGTTTTAGCCTAATGGTGGCAGGTTTTATAATATCCAATTTTGTGCTCTATTAGTCTCTCTGGGCTATTAAATGCCATCAAGAGATGCTAGGTTTAAGATATTAGCCTTTAGAGTATCACAAGATTCTGCTGTAATTTTTATTGCTTCAAGTAATACATTTATTAATATTATAATATATGACATGGTTATTAAATTTGTAAAATTGAAGTATTAACAAAAAATAAACATATTTTAATATACGATTGCCAAATAATCATAGTTCATGTTTTAGCTAGTAGATCATGTCAAGTCAGTACATAGTGTTTCATGCAGCTGTGAGTCAGTAAATTATAGACCAGTAGACAGCAGTGCTAGGGAATCACTTTTTTTTATCTTTCAAAACCCCTTCAAAATTTTAATGGCGTATTTATAAACAATGAACTGTCTCCTTTTTCTGTAGAACATTTACATTGTAAGGAATCTTTTGGAGTGTATTATTTTTGTTGTCAGAATTTATAAAAGTGTATAATGTGTTGGGGCACACATTATTTCTGAATTTAACAAACTTAAATCTAATAAAAAACTTAATCCTAATACTACGTGACCTTGCGTAGTGAATCACCCATAAGTGGAAACATTTTTAAAGGCTGCTAAGGAAATCAGTAATGAGAATTCACAATAATTATCAATGTATTATTAATTTACAACTCTCTTGATATGTAAAGTATTTTTTATTTGATGAAAATAACTGGATATGTAAACTTGTGCAAAAAAAAAAAAATATGAATAACGCTGAACGTTTAATAGATGATTAATAATAGGTCTTTTAAAATAATATTTAGCCCTGTGAACCATGGTTAGTACTGCCTCAGATTCATCTGAAAAATAAAACGATGAAGATTAATTAATTGAGAATATCAATCTTTATTTTATTATTTTTGTGGAATAAAAAAAAAATACATTGGTTATGCATCACAGTATTCAGATAAGTCAGCTGTATCAGCTTATGAAGTTCAATTAGTTCCTACTAATTAAAACTTATGTAAATTTGGAAATTGTTTAAAAAAAATAAATAAATAATAGACATCTATCTATATGGAGATTAGAAAATTAAATCTGATATGGTGTTGTGGAATTTAGAGAAGGGTTTTATAAACAAAAACAAAGAGTCTATGTTTCCACTAATAGACGCCAAGACTTGGCCCAGCCCTATGGAAGCTAATTTGTGATGAGGTGTTGGGAGTCTTAGAGGAAAAACGGTTCCCAGCCACTGGTTACGTCCACTATCTGGCAGCAGTGGTGTCCTCTTTAGCAGAGATGGCCTAAAACTTCAAGCAGAACGTTGTGCCAACCTGGTTGGAGAATGGTGCAAGAGGTAAAAGTTGCGAATGGTCTCTAGCAAGACACAGGCCATTCTCTTAAGAGGAAAAACTGATAGGGCCCATCCTATTAATTTAATAATTCGAGGAACAAGGATAGTCCAAGTGAGGTAGTAACCTACTTTGGCGTAAGATTTGGAAGAGGATTTAACGGGACTCCGCACTTGGATTACTTGGAAAATAGGGACCACCGAAGAATGAAACCGGCGTTGGATGACAAGCCCAAAAGGTGCTACCTTAAGGAAATATTTCCCCACCGTTCGGTCAGGGATGGAGGAGGAGTGGGTCCTCCCAGACTACTGGTCCTCACAGACTACTGGTCCTCCCAGACTACTGGTCCTCACAGACTACTGGTCCTCCCAGACTACTGGTCCTCCCAGACTACTGGTCCTCCCAGACTACTGGCTCTCTCAATTTCTCAGGGGCATGAGGGATTTCGATCCAAGGTTCATGGCCACGGGATGGATATCGACCCCCTATGCCCTAGTTGAGGTGTTCCGGAGACTGCCAAGCTCATAGACTGTATCGCCTTTGATGCAGTACGGGCCAGATTGCTGAGGGAACCGGACTCTACGCCCTCACACAGAACGACGTCCCTCAACTAGTAACTGAAGAAAACTACCCGTATTACAAAAAAATTGTATACCGGTGGAAAACAATTATTGGACCAAGCCTCTTCAATATTAGTCAAAGAAGAAGAACAGCCTCTGGAATGTCGGCGGACGAAAGACGCCCAGAAGACTGAACCTTAAGGAAACTAGATAATTCATTAAAATTGTTAATTGATTCATTAGCAGTTGTTTGATGATGGATATGTAACATCGAACTGCTGCTGCACACCTGTATTGCTTATAAGGCAGGGGAAGGTGAAAATAAATAACTAAATAATAGACGCCAAGACAGACTATCCCACAGGAGAAAGAAACATGCCTTTTTCTGTTTGTTCCCTGCTGTGTCAAAGTGTTGCCATCTATTATTTTATTTTCAAACCAAATGATAATACTAATTTTCTACAACATATGGTTAGTATCACACTCCGACAGAAGACCCAAAAACAACTGTACTAAAAAGTTAATTGTTTGTATAAAAAAAGTTAATTTTTTGTAACAAAAGGTTAATTTTTTGTTAAAAAAAAGTTAATTTTTTGTAACATAAAAGTTAATTTTTTGTAACATAAAAGTTAATTTTTTGTTACAAAAAATTCAAAAATTTTCGATTTCAAAGTAATTAATAGAAAAAAGAATTACACAAAATAACTTGCCCAAAAAGAAATAGATGATTCTATTTCAAAAAAGTTTATTAATATTTGTTTCAAACTTATTTATAACTTAATTTTTGCAAAAACTCAAATGAATAAGACAAAAATTATTGTTATTATATAATTGACGAGCTTCCTATAAAAAAGTTTCCACTATTAAACTTAAGAAATCGATTTTTCTGCTTAAAATGCTTCTTTCTGGCTGGTGATTGATAGCACTGAATCAGTCCAGAATATTTTAATCAAGGCTTTTATGTACTAAATCTGAAAAATGTAAATTTGGCTAAAGAGGTGAGAGCTTTTTATATAATAAAAAAAATGAGTGAGGTGAGCGCTTTACACAACAAGGGCATGTATTGAAGTTGTCACTAATTGTGTGAACAATAAAACAAGACCAAGGAATGTGAAAATTATGAACAATGAAACTTTTTTTTTCTGTTGTTATACAAATTTGTATTTTAGGATTTCTTGAGGTGAGAATAACGAATATAAATCTTGTTTCTGCAAAGAATACAACAGTTTAACACGGGGTTCAAATACATTAAATTTGGACCTAGTTGACTCGAATCTTAGTTAAATTTTCCAGTTAGGAAGAAGTTTTTCTAGTGAAGAGAAGCTTCGAGTGTTAAAATAATTAAAAAAATTGTGGAGACCAAATGGATGTTATCCTCTAACTACTAAAGAATTATATCTATTCAATAGGAATGGATGTACCTGGACTGTCGACCCTGCCAGTAGTTTTGATAGGTATCATCATGATTATTTTCTAGATTCCTGGTCTTAGGACTCCAGGAGTCTTCGTAGTTCTGCTTCCTCCATTCGGGTTTGGCCTCATCCATGTAATCTTGTTCGATGTTACGCCGGTCACTTCCTTTCCTCGCTTTCGTGAGCCTACGAGGACTTGATGGTGGTGCGAACGAGTCTGCATCGAGAGATCTGAACTTACTCGAGATTCCACCGCTGGGGTTGGCACCACTCACTGCTTTTGCCAGTTCTAGCAGTTTGAGAAAGGCTTCAGGATCCGTCAATGGAGCATCATCAGCATGCCTCCTTGTCCTGTTAAAATAAAAAAAAGTAACATAAAAAATATGTTGCCATAAGAATATTAAAAAAATCCTCGCCCTTGCGTAATTCACTTATTAATTTTTTTATTACTAGTTTGAATATTAATAATAGTTTGAAGATGGGATGTACAGTCCAGAAACTTCATAAAATTAAGCAGGTAAATAAATCAATTTAATATGCAATAATCTATATTTCAAGCTAGACAGGCTCCGTGCTACTGGGAAACCAGTTCATGAGATTCCGTTGAAACAAGATAGGGTGACTTATGTGAAGGAAAGGTGGTATCCCCAAGCACGTCGACAGCACATCGGAGAGGAGATAGAGGACCTAAGAAGGGAGAGGATATTCGTAGACAGCATCTCACAATATAATAGTCCTTTGTGTAATCTAGCGATACGGAAGAAGAGTACACCAACGGATGGCGCGAAATTTTCAGCACGCTCGACTTAAAGGCGTAGTACCATCAAATTAAGATGCATCCCAGGGATCAGCATATGACCGCTTTCACCTTCGAACAAGGTCATTTTCAAAGTCTGGAAGTGCATCGAAAGGCTACAGAAGGTACTGATCCTGGCATTCCCCGATTTCAAGAAGCAATTTACCATCCCGACCGACGTAAACGAATACGCTCGAGGGGCGGTGCTATCACAAGAATGCGAAGAGGGTAATGAAGCCATAGCTGATGCGAGTCGACGTCTCACCTATGCGGAGACCTGCAACAGCCCCCTGGAATGCGAGTTAATGGGTATCGTGTGGGCGGTGGAACATCTCCAGCCATGTATTTTTTGGAGATGTTTTCGGGTATACTTAGACCACAGACCACTGCAGTGGGTTAGTAAACTGAAAGGGATTCCTGCACGGGTCACCAGATGGAAGGAGATCCTCAGGCAGTTCAACATGGACATAGCGTATAACCCCGGGAAGGACAACTTAGTCGCGGACTGGCTTTCGAGAGCGGTAATGATCAATCCAATCGAGGATGAGCAAGGTAAACCATCTGCAGGTGGAAGACAGTTCATAAGAGAGCCGACTCCTGGGGAAGAAGAAGAAGAAGAAATACCGGACACCGAGAACAGGGTAAATACATCCGAAGACGAAGACTCGATTGCATGTAGACCGATAGAAATGGAAGAGCTAGAAGAGAACATTGACAACAAACGCCGTCTGATCATCTGGAAAACCAAGAATTCAGGGTTAATGAAAATAGAGAATGGGGAATACGACAGGTGTAGTATCACGGTCATCTGGTCCCCATCAGGTGACAAAGAAGACCTGATTTGCAGAACATTGAAAGATGGATCTAAAGCGGGACAGACCCACCACTTGTTTATAAAGCAAAGCTGTTATTATTGTTGGAGACTCTGCGGGAACCAAAACGCCAAAAAGAGGTGAGAATCAACTGAGAGTCCTCTAGTACCTGTTCCTTCAGCTATATTTTCTGTAGTCTTGGTCATTTCTTCCAAATGTCCAGCTCATCATAATGATGTTGGTACTAGGGCGTACTGAAACCTTACCAAAACTAGGGAAGGGAGAGCAAGCCATGGTCCTTTAGGTTTTGACATTTCAGCTTGAAAAAGATGCTGTGCACATTTCTAGTGGACAATATCCAAAGGGAAAACATTACTTCTAATTTCCTGTAATTTATTGTCAGTAACATTTGCCCACATTTGATACCATTTCAATTTAATGAGGGAAATGAAGTCATCGACAGGCGCTTCATGATGTGAAATTCCTTCAGAAATCGCAACCCATGCTGCCTGATCATCGAACAAGTGATGTTGCCGACCATTTCCTTCATATTTTAATATTTTTTTTTTCGGTTTCTAGGCATATCAAGATTTTTAAGCCAGGAAATTACGGTTAAATTTGAAGCCCTGTATTTCCCAATTTTTGATTAGATAATAAATCGACAAGGCCTGTTTACTTCAAATTTAATTTTCTTTTAGATCTATTTCACCATTAAACATTTTATTAGTAAATTTGATACTTTTCCTCTTTGAAAAACAAATATATTTGGAGAAACGTCTGTCTGTATAATTTTTTATACTCCAGACATATTGTAAATTAAAGTTTATTGTGTTTTTTTTTCTCTGCTCCATAGGTCAAAATTGTTGCATATGAGTCATTTTTTTTCCAATCTAGACTCTCGAAAATGATTTTGATCGAACCCCTCCCCCCCCCCCCCCGAAACCCGGGACTCTTCGGTTATAATTTAATTATATATAAAAAAGTAATGATTTTATTACAACCATTCATGGCAAGATGGAACCAACGAACCTTTTTCATTCAAGTTAGTATGTTTTATAAGCAATACCGATAATATTTTTCACTTACCAACTAAAACCACAGCACTATATACTTGTCAACCATAGTGATGTAGTAGTGTGCCTTGAATTTGTGAAATAAAATTCTTGGAAAAATTATATATGGCTCTACTAACCTTCTTTTTCTGTCTGAATTCCAGAAACCTGCTTGAGATGGGCCTGACAGCACAAACTAGATCAAACAAATCAATTAAAATATTATTTTATTAATTTACACCATTGATTCTTATTATTTGAGGGAAAAATATTTTTTTTTTTACCACAAACGCGATTCTATATAAAAGATTAACTAAAATATCTCAAATTGTTTTTTAACGTAGACTATCTCTTATATTCTAGAACTTCTTTGCAGTTATGTTGCTACAACAATTGTTTGAAGGGTTGAGGGGATTGAATTTCCAACAATTTTTACATGATTTTCCAATTTACAGAGGGGGAAATGTACTTCACAAAATAGTCTTTATAGACTATTATAAACAATATATAAAAACATTTAAAGTTTTTGGTACAAAACGTTTAATACATTTATGTGAATTTATAGAAAAGAAATTACAACTTCAGATTATGTTTAAGTTAACACATTTTGAGCAGGAATGGGTACTATTACCTGTCGCGCCGATAAGTGGCTATCCATGAAACGGGTTAAAATACTGGCTCCCACTCATAATAAAGTCAAACATCTCCAGTAGGACAAAAATTACGATACCCTACGCAACCCATAAGTCACGTACGGCATCGAAGTGCCAAACACCCTTTTTTATCCAAGGTATCCTTCACACCCAGCTATACATATAGCATACCTCCTATATGTACGTACCAAAAACCCACTAAAATCTTTACAGGAGGGTGTGAAAAAAAAAAAAAGTTATATAAAACACAGTTTTTGTGTATAACACACTTAATACATTACATAACTTGAAAGTAGAAGTTTATCTTCTTGTATGTTCATGTGTCTCAATGGTGTACTATAGGAGGTAGTTCGCCTGATACTGGGACCACTTCATCTCCGATTTCGGTGGTCCAGAATCAATTGAGCGTCCTCTAGAACAGCCATGTTTGTTGACCCGTTCCATCAACTATATCTTCTGTAGTCCTCGGCCATTTCTTCCAAATGTCGAAATAATTGAAACTCCATGACAATTTTAGCAGTCTAAGCATCTGACAGACACATACCACTCAGAGCAATTCCTCCCACTACCACATGTCGACGAGAAGGTTGTTCAGGGTTCTTAATATTTCTTCACCACCTTGCTTGATAGTTCTCCAAGAATCTAGCTTCTCTTTGGTCACTCGCAGTTCATAAAGCCATGGGATTTACAATGAGCACCTCATTCAGAAAGAGTAGGAATTACTGTAACTTTCATAACACGCCTTATTTTGTGTTGGCAACTAGAGGAGAGCAGCATATTTTCCTTTCTTAAATAAGAGCATTAAATAATACTTGTTAAACTTACCGGATTTCCTAGATCCTCTGGATTTGGTTCTGACATCATGCGCATCAGCCTTACATCAGTTGGATACTCTGGAAAGTTAACAAAAATTATAATAATTTGATAAGAAAAAATATCCCATAACAAAACTAAAATTGTAGTAAAATATATTATAATTAATATATAATTTTCAGTAGATAAAAATATTTCTCAAATTTATTCGGTGTGTACATGATTGAGGGTCAAATATAGATTTGTAGACCACTTTGGCAGGGAAACACATAAGTTATAAACTTAATTTTCGGCTTTAGATGTTATTTTGATAAGAAATTCCATTTTTGAAAATAAGATAAATTATCATTTGATCGGAAACACTTCATTTATTAATGAGTACAATGTAGAGGATATTCGAGACCTGATCGATCACCTTTTTTTTCTTGAGTTTTGAAACGTGGCACGTCCAATTTATGTTGATGAAGTTTGATTTGGTTATAAAGACGACTTAATAACCTCTCATAGTTTTTCTGTAGCGCTCTTAATTCTTCTTTTTTTCAATTTAAAAGGATATTTTGAATGTAAGATTCTTATAAAAAAAACTAATTTGTTTAAAAGCCTTATATTATTATATAGATTTACTTGCGAATATAGAGACAATCTGAACAGGCGCACACTGAAACAATGCTCGACACATAAGGGATAAGGAGGACTGGTGATTTACTAATATCTTCTCTTCTATTTATCCTGGAACGTTTGCTTTGGTGTTATTTTAACGACACGCAGTCGTGCGCGGGAACTAGTGTCGTCTATATAGTACAAGAGCCCAAGAGGAGAAAAAAGGCAGTTATCTCACCCCAATTTTTGATTACTTTAATGAAAGCTATGTATAATTACTAGTCAAAATTGATGAGTCTGCCAAGTATAGGTAGGTGGAATGAAAAATGGCGGTTGTTTCAAAGCGATAAAAAAAACTAATTTTTCATTCGGAGCTCTATATCTTAAAAAGTAGGAACAACACAAGAAAACAGAAAAGAACGTCATTTAAAGAGGATTAAATTTGCTAAAATATGAGCCCTAATAGAGTTATTTACGTTTAATGGTTTCGAGATATAGCTTTTTAAAAAGCAACATTTCATAAAAATGTTGTATGAAACGTACTGAAAGATCAGTAGTTAGTTAATTTATTTTGAGAAATCTACATCTCAGGAACTATGTGAAGTACAGATGTCTATTAGGACTCAAATTGAAGCTAGTTTAATGAGCTATAAAGTAGTTTATGATGTTTATCTTCATAGGAGTGATAGTTTACATGAAATTCGCTAAAATAAATTGATTTATAGTTATTCTGACAGATTTTCATTTACCAAATTTATATTCATATGCGAATATCATAAAAACTACTACCCTTACGAAGATAAGTGTCATAAACTACTTTATAGTAAGTTAAACTTCCTTCATTTTGAGTGCTGGCGGACATATGTGCGTCTTATGGATCTTGAGATATATTTTTTCAAAAATCAAACATTTTATACGAACAACTAGAAATTAACATTTTGTGAATTTATTTTTGCAAATATCATAAAAACTACTGCTCCTATAAATATTAACATAATTAACCATTTTGTAGTAAATTTAACTAGCTTTAATTTGAGCGCTGGCAGACATCTATACATCCAATGGTTTCTGAAATGATGTTTTTCATAAATCAAACTTATTGTCCGAACAACTATAAATCAATTTATTTTAGCAAATATCATGAAAACTACTATTCCTACGAAGGTAAAGGTCATAAACTTTTTTATAGTCCATTTAACTAGCTTTAATTTGAGTGCTAATAAATATCTGTACGTTACATATTTCCTGAGATATAGATTTCTCAAAATAAATTAACTAACTACTAATCTAGTAGATTTTTAAGAAATTTTATTTTTTAAAAAAATATATCTCGAGAACTATTTGACGTAAATAGCTCTTTTAGGGCTAATATTTCAGCAAATTTACTCCTCTTTAAATAATGTCCTCTTAGATTTGTTAGTGTTGTAGGGTAGTTTTTAAGATATAGAGCTATGAATGAAAATGAATGTTTTTTTAAGTATTTGAAACAGCCGCCATTTTTTATTCCCCCTACCTATACTTGGGAGTCTCATCAATTTTGACTAGTAATTAAAAATAGTTTTCATTAAAGTAATTAAAAATTAGGGTGAAATAACTGCCTTTTTTACTGCCTCAAAAAACAAAACACACAATATGGCATCCAAGCCAATTAAATGATTTAATAGTAAATCTGTTTCACTCCAATTAAATATATTTTTACAGTGATGATGATATTTTCCTTGAAACAGGAAATATCAAAATACTTGGATTATCAGTTTATGAATAAATATATTCATATTGATTTCAGTATTATACTGTATACAGTATATTCAGTGTAGGACTCCAACGAGAGTCATGGGCCGATGAAGGAAAAGAAATTCATATTGTTTATCGGTAAGGTTCTAAGCTTGTTATGTGACAAAAATATGTACTGAAGTTTAAAGGATCTCATAAGGCCCATATCTAGGGGCCCCCTCCTATAGAAAACGTTTATATTTTGAACCATAAATTTATTATTAATTATAGTTGTGAACCTTTTTTAGTTCGGCATTTAGCTTTAAGCCTCTTCACCACTAAGGTAAAGGGTAAACAACAAGAAGAGGTTGTTTTTATTTTTTATCCTTTACCTAACTTTTTTATCTTTATTTTCTCAAATTTTTATTTTTATTTACTTTTCTAATTGCTATTTATTCTTTTTAATTTCATTTTTATATACAATGTTAAATTTATTCTAAACAAATTTATAACGAAAATCTGAAATCATTCAAAATAAAGAAATTTCTCTACAAACAAATGCAAAAAAGAATTAATTAAAATGTAATGATCAAAACGAAAAATACATAAAACGGTATCATTCCCGTTCGTTGGTCGATAAAATAATGAAAGTAAATCCTATAAATAAATTAAATTTTATTGTTTTTTCAATTTGAAAAATGAATAAATTTTTATGCTATGTATAAAGATTTACAACAGCCATTTAAATCTTAGATGAGAGTAATAAATATTTAAGCTCGATATATTTAATTTATTTCTGATCTCCAAAAAGACTACAAAACATTTCTTTAAATTTCTAGGTTGTTTAAAATGTAATTGTAGTTAAGCATTAAATTTTTTTTTTATTATAAATTTTGCATTTAAGTAAAAATGAAATTTTAAGATTAAAAATAATAAATAGAATTCCGAAAACAATTTAAAAAAAAATTAGAGGAAAAAGTTTAAAATAGGCTAAAGAAACAAACCTTTTTTGTACTTTTACCTTGACGTGGTAAAGAGGCATTTCAAGGGTGTGGTATAACCCTACTCTTCTTCAAAATAAAAGTGAAGCCAAAAAGGCCATGACCACAGAGCTTAGGCTCACGATGAGGTTAATAGGAATGTCCATAATTGTAACCTAAACTGAAATAGAAGGCATCCATTGATGGCTCGTCAGCAGAGGTCTTAAGGACGCTACAACCAGGACCGTCCGTGTGCAGTGAAGAGCTACATCCTGCTAGAAGTGACCCTAATTGAAAAAAAAGATCGTGGATCCAGACTGAGAAGTCAATAAACCTCCCCCAATCCAAGGCAGCGTAAGCATTGGATGTATGGCTATGTGTACAAGAACTCTGTAAACCTGGACGACTTCCAGTTTTATAGTGTTATGCGGGGTTCTGCCACAGGTGACTGTTTTTATCCCTGGCTACTCATGGGAATGAAGAATGTTAGTTTTAATATAACAGTGAGGAGAGGAGAGAAAGAGTAGGAGGAGAAGGGAATTGTCCTTCGAAGTAGCGGTCACTAACGAGAACCGATTAGAGGAGACTATTCCTCAAAATCTATTAGTGAAGATTCCACCAGTATGGGAGATGTTCCTGTGATGGAGGAAGAGCAATAAGCAAACAAGGAGAAAAGCCATGGTATTGATTTCCAAATACTACACCTGAGAATAAGGTTGATTGTAAGGTTTTTTGTCCACCCATCAAAATAAAGAAGAGAAAATTATTTTTGGCTAAAAGAGTACACCGGTACTCAGGAGGAAGTGATGGCACATCTACTAATGTGCTGTATTTATTGAAATCAAAGGTTTTTTTTCTTAACTACATTAAATAACAATTTACCATCAAATTCTTCCCGCATCCAATCGTTACAATCCAAAATCCTTGATGCTCCTTATTACGTCACAAATAAACTCATTCACAAAGACCTTAACATCCCATTCGTTGCAGATTTGACCCAAAACAGATATGCGTCTTTTCATTCCAAACTCCTTAATCATCCCAACCCATTAATTCTTAATCTTTCATCCTTAATAATCCCTGATAATCCTCCGAGGCGTTTGAAAAGAAGATGGCCACGGGACCTTCTAATTTAAATTAATGTTTGAAGTACCACCAATGGGTGATTCCTTCCCAAGATTTTCAAGTGTATATGAAACATACTACATATTTATCTATTGCATTATTTTGTACAGTTGTAAATTACATTGATTTTAATTTTTAAAAAAATAACAATTTAGGACAACATATATTAGGGTAGATATTAAAATTTTATTCATCTATAAAATAAGCTTTTCAATTGGTAATAAAATTTTATTTTATTTGCCACTGTTTCGTTTATGATTTTATTCTGAAGAACAATAAGAGCATAAAACCTGTTTTATTGTTTCAAATAGAATGTTAGATTATGAGGTTTCCATGGGTAATTAATTTAACAGTGCTAAATTGATTGATGACGTCAAATTAAAGAGTTGAAAGAAAATATGAGTGTGTGTGTGTATATATATATATATATATATATATATATAATATTTATATAATTTAGTAAAATATTCAATAAATTAATTAAAGTAATCTTTACACTTCAACTATTGATTATAAAAACCACGATTTACTGACTGACTTGACATATATTGGAATTATTTATATATATATGTTTGGATTACAATGGCGGATATTCCTATTTAACCCCAAAGTAAATCTGATCTTCAAAGGCATGGTCAAGTCTCCTCTTTTTCGTCAATCTTTTCTTTTGAAGGAGAGTAGGACATACTGGCCCGATTCCCAAAAAATTAGCCCAAAGAACTAGAATGTTGAAAACTAATACAGGATTTATTATTTTTCAATATTGCTCAAAACTGAGGTGCAGTACTGCATATGAATCTCCACAATACACATATATGCATTTTTGGCGTTCCTTAAACTTTTCTCAAGCAGTTTTCTAAAGTAATGAATTAGAAATGTTAAGTCTGTTTTTTTGGATTTTTCTGCTATTAGACCTAAACTGTGGTTCCTAGCATAAAAGTTTTGTTAAATAAATTAAATTATGGATTGTATTGCAGTACCATTATGTGATAATTCGGTTGAGTGGTATGATCGCAAACCACCTGTTCTGATTGTATATGGACTTCAATAGACCAGCAATTGAATACTAAAGGAAGTTCTGATTGTCGTTAACGACATATAAAATATTAGCTAATTAATAACCATAGGATTAGACAGTAGCAGATTGATAACAATGAAAGATGAAATATAATGTACAAAGAAGAAGATATCTATAAGACTTATCTTATAATATCTTAATATACATATCTTAATATGTAAGTAGTATCTAAAAAACTTAAAAATAATTTGAATTAACATATTTAACTACGTGAAAGAAAAATGAAATATATGATACACTAGGTAAGTAACTTATATATGAATAACAATTATGTCTTTATATATAAGTCTCTTATTTCTTTTTATGTTTTTCTGAATGATATTTGTTATCCTTTTTGTTTTATAGAAGACCTGAAAATATGAACAAAACGTCGGAACGAATAAATAACTTTTTGCAGACCACTCTCCCCGACCATCCTCTCCACTTATTAATCTACGGCCTATCTACACCACATTATAAATCTATTTTTAGATTACGACATACTAATTGAACATATTTTGCAAAATATAATGATATTGTAATTTCTTTTACTTATAACATTTTTGCTAGGATTTTAGATGAAAAACAGAAAACAAAAAGAGTTAATAATTCTTTATGAAATTAATTACCTTATTATTTATTAAATTAATTACCTTATTATTTATGAAATTAATTACCTTATTATTTATGAAATTAATTACCTTATTATTTATGAAATTAATTACCTTATTCGTTAAATAATGACCAGAAATGCGTTTCCGTGTTAAATGATAGAAATTAGTTTTAAAAATTATTTTCAGATCTAAGTTCCAAGAGCTGGAATATATGTATCGGGCTCCAGTACTACACCACACTCCAGAGGAAAGGGTGCATTTTTTTAGACGTCAGGTTTTTAAAATGGCATCTATGTTTTAATTAAATTAAGTTTTAATTAAGTTAAATAAACATCTTACGAAATAATCTTGATCAGATAACTAAATGTATTTATTAATTGAAATAATTTCGATCAAATAACTAACTGTCCCTATTTTTTAAAATGGTTATTGGTTATTTTAAACATTCATTAATATAAAGTAATATAGTTCTAAAACAGTGACTGCAATTTAACTAATTTTGAAATACATTATTTCACTAAAACGTTCAATAATTATTTCCGAAATAGCTACATTTCTGAAATAATATTTTAAATTCACGGATATTGGATGTCCAGGTCTGGTGTGATAGTGATCACAGTAATAATATTATCACATAAAAACCGTATTTACTGTGGTACATAATTGTAACGGTAGCTACTGTCGCAGCCACTGTATAATTGTCTCCGTCATGATAGTATATACTGTCATAATTCGATTATCATATGAGTTTTACATATTGATCCAAAGGACAGAAAAAATATTTCCAAGGAATCCAATACTATGGCCATTTATTTAAATTTAAGGTTAATTCTATTTATATTTATGTTGTACATGCTAATAGATTAATATATGTATACCTACCTGTTGACCAATCGAAAGTTGTAATAAAACATACTACGAGAAATACGAACCGATAGGAATACATGTTAATTCGCCGGGCAACTGTAGCAGAATGGAATATTTCCTCCTCTCAATGTCTTTTAATGATAAGCTACTTCGTCATTGATAGCCTTTTTATGTCTTAATGGCATGTCTCTATCAAATAGTACAATAAAATGGAACATTTAATTTTTATTATTGCAATAATACTCCATTTGTCTCGAAAATAATATTTTGAATTCATTTTAAATTTAAAAATACACTATTGAAAACAAAAAGTATGCTGCACAATTTCATTGGTTTGCTCTATACACCAAACCTTAAGCAGCTGTTACTTCGATGTCAGCTGACTGAGGCGATCAGCTGATCGAATGTATATAAAGAGGTGTACCGAACCCAATAAAGCAGTATGTTACAGCAGTTCACACGTGTTACATTTTATTCCTTCTTTTATTTTTTGACATTTGGCTTTCGCCTATACTTAACTGGTGCCGAAACCCGGGAACTCTAGATACCGGATTAATTTTCAGTCTAAAAGAAAAAACCTAGAGAATATGAACCAAAACAATTAACCTCAAGCTGCAGTCAACCAAACTTTAGCAGCTGGCAACGCACCTCCGCAGGAGATTCAACCGTTACTGGAAGTCTCTTTAGCGCAATTTCATGCCACGACGCTAGAATGGATTAAGGTCCGTACGGCAACTGCTCAGGACCTGAGGAAGGCGGTGTTGGACCTAGAAAAATTCACCGGAGAGACTGAAGAATTAAATCATTTTTTAAAAGTGGCGATCACCTGATGGGGCGAAGAGAAGCGAAGATGTCGGAAGATCTACTAGACAGCGAGGATGAAAAAGCACTGAAAGCAGTGGTAGTCTTCTGTTTAAAAAGAAGAATCCTAAATCAGATTCAGGCAAATGAAGAGACCTCCTGGAAGGTCATCAAAGAAAGATTAAAGAAGGCATTCGGAGGAGGACGGTGGACCCCAGAGGAGGATATATTCATAATGATCAGAGAAACGAAAAAACCGAGACAGTCTAATGGGCAGTGTGCCGCAGAACTCCAGCCAAACCATTGGAGAACAAAGAGAGGGTTAGAGAAGGTTAGAGAGGTTAGAGAAGGGTGGAAGAGAGAGAAATAGTAACACAGAAAATAGAAGAAGCCAAGAAACAATGGTCGGCGGGAGGACCGCAAGTGCCATGGGTGTGGTAAAACTGGACACCTGGTAGCTCAATGTCCCCGCACCCGATATTTTGAATGTGGGACAGTGGAACATATTGCTCGACAGTGTCCCTATATGTATCGGCGGAGGGAGCAAAATGTGCCTGAACCGATGAAGGTCAATGCACAGAGATTACGGATTAGGGTAATCTCTTGAAAGACGAACGGATCCACGGAAATCTCGGAGACCTCAGGAACAGAAACTAACTAACCAGACCCGGATAAAGTTTCAGCTATCCAGAAAATGGTGGTACCTAGTGACATAAACTGAATTCGGAGATTGTTGGGTACTCTAAATTATTACAGGAGGTTTGTTCCAGAAATGACGGAGTTTTTCGTTCCACTCAACAACCTACTCAAGAAAGGCAGGAAGATAATCGTCACCCCGATGATGGAGGACAATATCAGACGGTGCATGGAGAGGTTGGAGCAAGATTTTAATCGGAAATTCACGATTACCAAAGATGCGAGTGAGTATGCGCTAGGAGCGGTGCTGTCTCAGGAGGGTGATGGGGGAGAGCGCCCTGTGGTGTATGCCAGCAGGCGCCTTACGGAGACGGAAAGTAGACATACCGCAATGGAGTGAGAACTCTTGGGGATAGTGTGGGCCGTCGACCACTTTAGACCATATGTGTTCGGCAGAAGGTTCAAGATACATACTGACCACAGACCACTCCAGTGGGTGGGAAAACTGGAGGAATCGTCAGCCAGAATAACTTGCTGGAAGGAGCTTCTAGCACAATATAACATAGAGGTTATATATAAACCGGGCAAAGAAAATGTGGTGGCCGATTGGTTTTCTCGAGCCATAACCACGAACGCCGTGGAACAAGAATATGGGGAACCGTCCGGTGTAATGAGGGAATAGACGCCTTGAGAGGAAGACCAGGATGAAGTGGAAGAAGATGGTAGGGAAGAATCTTCGAATAACAGGAGTTTGGCTGAAGAGAGACCAGGGGACATAGAGGAAATGGAGGAAATAATTAATGACAAGAATAGACAAATTATTTGGAAGGCAAAAACCACCGGAATGAACAAAATTAAAGATCAGATCTGTAGAATGTTGAAGCAACGAAACCGTTTGGGAGAAGATCAAGCGACTATGGCGTAATGAACAGATTGGAATGGACAGGACATTCATCTGTTGCAGACTGATGGTGGAAACCCATCTGGAAGAAGAACAACAACGAGAAGTCACCTAAGCGTATCTTCAGGATAAGACAAATCGCCGGGGAATCCATGAAACTATGCAAGCGTTAAAGAGAAGATACTTTCGGTGGGAAAAAAAAGGTTTGTCTACGCACTAAGTGCGATACACATCCGCCTAAAGGAAGACAGGAGAAGACACCTACCACAGATGCACCACTCAAAGATTTACAAATCGGCATATTTACATGAAAGGGGTACAAATGGGTGACCATGATTGACCTCTTCAGTAAGGCGGCAATGGCGTACCAGGTGCAAGATAGGTCTTCGGAAGCAGTATTGGAAGCCCTCCGCTTGTGGTTTCAGTTCTACGGAGTTCCCGAACGCATCTCATCGGATGGTGGAAGAGAATTTGACAACTCTTTGATACGAAAGGTAATGAAGGACTTGGATGTGATAATCAGCCTCAACACACCAGGACACCCCAAAAGTAGAGGAGACGTAGAGCGGCTTCACGGAACGCTGAGAGATCACCTTCGATTGTACCAGGCAGACCAAGGACTGGAATCGGACGTGGAAGGAGATACAGCGATACGAGGGACCATTCAGGGTGATAATAATGAGAGAACATAATGTAACTATTGAGAGTGTTAGAGAACCCAAAAAGCGCAGGACCGTTCATATTGAACTACTTAAAGTCGCACTAACCGAAATACCTGCGCAAGAGTAATCCGGAGTGTCCTCATCTTAACTTACCTGTTGTGTTATATTTTCTTAAGTGGTGATTTAATTTTTGTTTGATTTGTATTTGATTATAGCAATGTACTGAATAAATTGCATTTTTTTAATTGTATAAATTCATGATTTTATTTTTGTTTTGATTTACTTTTAGTTTGTAATTAGAGTTTACAAGGAGTGTCAATCATTTGTTTTATTTATGGTATATACTTTATTATAAATAGTTATTGTTGTTGTATTTTATATTAATTTATTGTATAGTTGAAGTTTACGAGGATTGTTCGTAAGCTGATGGGGGGGAGTTACATACACCCAAGGCTGTAACTCCCCCCCCCCCCCCATCAGCTGTTCGTTACTTCGATGTCAGCTGACTGAGATCAGCTGATCGCATGTATATAAAGAGATGTACCGAACCCAATAAAGTTACTATGTTACAGCAGTTCACACGTGTTACATCTTATTCCTTCTTCTATATATATCTTATATATATTTTCGTTGGGTAAAAGAAAGATATGTAATTCTGCATTCTAAGATATACCCCATTTTATTTCTACTTCATAAAATGTAATCATTACTTTTTAAATTTTTACTATTCGCAATAAATTGTTGAAAATGAAACTTGATAATCAAGCATATCATGTGCATTAATAAGGGGCGATGAAGAGTTCTGCAAAGAGTGCATCAGATGCACTAAGCAGAATGGAATCTAATAAACGTTCTTTTTTATTTGCCGCTCCTCATTATTTTAAGAGATAATTATGATATGACGAATAATTGTGCTCATTGGATCTTTTTTTTTTTTCGGCCAAGACTCCCATTGGAGTCCTATACTGCCTAACAATAGTTAGTGGTCAAAGTTCTTCATTTTGTGGGACCGCCACTCAATGAAAGAAGTGAACGTCCCAGGCTTATTCGATCCGGCACCGCCAATAGACATCGAATTGATGACTGTGTCTTAACCACTGAGCTATGGGCGGCCCGTTCTCATTGAATCTTAACTTTTTTATCGAAGAATCGATGTATCTTGTCCCTTCAAAGGTGTGGTTGTGATCTTGTGATCCGTGGAGATTTTACTTCCCTAATTATATTATATGTCCAGAAAGAAATCATCTGTCTAATACGTTCACTAATTTCTTTCTTTTTTTGTTTTTTTTTCTCGGGCCCCAAAATTCTAAGAGTCGAGCCCCTGCTCCCTTCTGCCAACGCCCATGGAATGTTCACTGAACAGAAAAAATAGTTGTAGGTGATAAAAAAAGTCACACAAAGCAGCAGAAAAACTATTTATTGGACATAATAGGTGAAAATAATTTTTTTTCAGTTATTTTGAGTAGCTTTTCTTTTTACTTACACTTGGATTGTTTCCCAACGATTACAAACAGTCTAATCTTTCATTACAACAAACATAAATATCTCAAGTAAATATTTCGATTAATTCGTATATATCTTGGCTAAGTTCTAATTCGATTCCTGGTTTCTTATAACTATCGATTATGCGTTTCATTGTACTTTCAGTGGCTGACTCGGAAACGGAAACTTGGTCGTCTCTCAGTGGGACATAATTGACGAAGGAAAGGAACAGACCCAAGTAGGATACTTGTTTCATTTCGACTGACATTTCTTCGAGACTGGGTTTCGGTCCAGTGTAATTATATTTTTTCAAAGTATAAATCAAAGAATTATAGTAGCAGCTCAGTAGTTGGTAGAAGTTTCTCCTCCTCGTCAGCGGGCTTAGGGAGCGATAAAGGAAGTGGACCAGGTCTATGCAAGGGCTGCCGTAAGTTGGCAACTGGAAGTCAAGGAACCTGGGTAGAAAAAATGTAATACAATATTATTGAACATTTAGAGAATAGTAATAATAATAATAATGTAATGTAAACAATATATTTATTCATTTAAACTAAAATCTGGAGCATTGTCCCATAAATAAAGTAAAAGTTAATATTACTATTGTTAAGTATTTCTATAGTTATTACGGCGAGAGTCCCTATTTTATGCGGAAAATAAGCCCAGTCTAGACTTACAGAGCCACATTAATACAGCAAATATGTGCTGTAGTAATTGTGCTGTAAATTATATGCTTTGTCAAAATCACTAAGAAACCATTTGCTGTCGACAATCACAAAAATCTCCCAATATAAAACCTTAATTTGGCCGGTACTATGACATGCCTCAGAGACCCACAGCGTGGATGCCAATAGTTTAACACTATTTAAGAGAATAATCTTGAAAGAATGTTAGGTCCTGTAAAGATTGGGTACTGGTTTAGGCTGAGGCACAATGTACAGTTGTACCAAATCTATTGGGAACTGAATGTGGTGTGGTAGGCTGAAGAAATAATTGTTTGGATATGAGGAAGGGAAAAAAAGAGAGGACGGCCACAATTGGAGACGGAGTTGAAGTCGATGCACAGAACTTTCTGGGAACAAGACCTTGGCAGAACCTTGAGGAAGAAAGAGAGAAATGCGTTTGAGAGCTTGATGCGGGGAAGTTCCGTACAGCTTGTTGCACCACCGGTGATAATAGACTCAAACGCCAAAATGGTTTCAAATATTCTGACGAAACTTGCCTAAAATCTACTTCTAAAACCAATTACTTTCACTTATATCTCTAAATAAGTATTCAGAAAAAGGGTGAAAAGGCCTTCCTATAGAATTCTAAATCTTCAATCGAATGCCAGGCACTGTAACACTTTCTATTCACTTGTAGAAAATAACTTTAAGAAAAAAAAAATCCTGCGGCTCAAAAAAAAAAAAAGAAAGAAAAAGAATCACTCTATATGAGGAATATTCACGATCTTTAGTTCAACATGTTAAATGGAAAAAATCATGTTAAATAGAGAAATATTTACATTTTCGCCATGTTAAAATGACATAAAATTAAACATGTTTCAGAATCATTACTAGAGGTCTGTTAAATGGAGAATGACGTCACCCAACAGACCATCAACAACAGAGTTCATTATTTTGTTTATTGTGTTAGGTTACTAGCTAGGGACGTGATGGCTGTGCGGGTTAGAGCGCAGGTCCCAGTGCGCTCGGTTCGGAACGTTGTGGGTTCGATTCCCACCTGGGGCAGTTAACATTCATTTTTAGGCGGTCCCGAGGAATGAATCTTGACACTCACACTTTGATAAGTACGCGGCAGCAACCTAGGTAGCTGCCAGGAGCTGGGAAAAAGGAACACTAGGCCCACTTGCCGGACTTGTTCCCCCCACCAAATACCAGTACCAGTACCAGTACCAGTTAAATACTTGCTCATAGTTTGTCTTTTTTTTTTTTGTTAGAATTGTTTTGAATGTTTTTATAACTCATAGAGTAATGTATGACAATAATAATAATGTAATGAAAGTTATCAATTAGCTCATCTTGATTCTGTCCCTCACAGCTCAGTAGCCAAACTTTCACACAACTTCCACTTTTCGCTTATTTTAGGCATGTTGTAATAAATTACTTTAATCAAAACTTAGATGTAAACAATAACATGAAGTTTTGGTAGGAAAGGTTATTTAACAAGCTACACAGAAAATCCGCTTGAAGCTCTTATGCATTTACCATTTAATATGATTTTAAATAGGGCTGCTTACAATCCTATATTTATAACATTTAAGACAACATTATGAATACCTCTATGATTTATTCTTTCATTTTTCGCCAGCCACCGACTCATTGCTCATTGCTAAGCAAGTGTCTCCAAGGGCCAATGGATAGGGTTAATATTTTAGAATTTAGTGGTAAAACATACATGTTTAGTGTTTTATATGCTGTAGAACATATTTAAGTGGACATTCCAAAATTTGGAGGCAATAATTGCATTATAATTCAGAATTGAACAGACTTTAAGTAACATGAAACAGACTTGAAGTAACCTATTTCAGCCATTCTCTTACTAATTTTACTTAATCCACCCTCCTTAGATTCTTAAGAAAAAGATCGCGGATTTTTTTGGAACCAGAGGCAGCATGAACCCACAATAAATATTAGAATAGTAAAAATAAAAAAATCAGTTAGTACCTGACTCCTACAGGCTTTTGCCTCCAGTCGTATTTGAACATAAGATTACATATTTTGAAGTCTCCATGATTAAGTACTTTGAATGCAAACTTATTTTCTAGTAAATTTTTAGTTTCATTTAATTTCTCCTCTATAACCTTTAATGATAACTTTCCTAGCCTTTCTGCAACCGGTTTCCTTTAAAAAAAAGTTTAAATAAATAAAGTTAATAATAATAAATAGAAAAGAAAAAAATAAATAGTTAAAAAAACTAAGACTACTACAATATGGTAAGTGACGTGTACACACTTATACAGGATGTTCAATTTTTGTTGGCTATAATTTATTCTCCTTTTGCGTCGCTCTACAGTTACTTATAAGCCTAGGGAAGCATCCAGCCAAGGCTATCACTACTACACAACTATACACTTCCTATACCCAAAAGATCTAGAAGTCACTACAACGGTGTAGAGGCACTACAAGGGGCACTTGAGAAACGTAACATAACTCATATACATCACGAACTACAACTAAAACAGTACAACACATTACACGGAGACACATAAAGTTTTTTGACATTCTCCTTGCTTCCTTTAATCCATTATTCCGGACACTTTCCCCATCCTCCCTTCCTGCGAGATGGTAGGATAGGGCCCCATAAACCCTTTTAACATCACCCTACCTTAAATCCCTTCTTCTCTTTTACCCCCTTCCCTTCCTCAACTTCTTTTCGCCTTCTATTTCTTAATTATTATTATTTACCTATTTTTTTATCTTCTATAATTATTATTATTTGCTCTTTTTCAATCATCGCGCGATGGTCCCTCACATCCAAAACTTTCAGTAGAGTTCTTCACAGAATGATAACATCAAACCTCAAATAAGTATTTCATTTTGACACCTTCAATTACAAATAGTAGAAAAAGATTGTATTCTATTTGATTTATGTTTCTGGTACCTAATAGGGTTTATTAATTCATGTTTTGTTTTTTAGAGGGATCATAAAAAAAAGAAGAGAAACCTGCCACTGTTCTCTGTATCATACTCTGGCTTGGTGGAGATTTTCACTCATCCTCTCGCACAAACGGTCAATGTATTCTCCAGGTAAGACATCCTTGGTCTGCCTCAAGGTTTTCTACCACCAGCGACTTCGGTTGGCGAGACTCTATGACCTTCTTCATCGATAGGAATCTCAGTTCTTCACTCATTCTGTCATACGGATGCAGTCCCTTCTTTCTCAACCCACAATCATTTTGTGGAACCTGTCAATATAATTTCCTCTTTAACTGTCATTCATCTCTATATAGGAGTGCAGGCATGTACATCATTTTAAAACTATAGTTGTAAACATTCTCTTGAACGTAAAAGAGATTACTAAATCCTCCACGGATCGTTTTCAGTTGTGACTACGCTTGAATTAATTTATTTTTGAGCAGTAAAAAACCGAAAAAGTGTACAGTAAAAATCCCAAATGCATAGAATCGTGTTGGAAAAAAACAAAAATGTGCAATATTGTGTACGAAAAACACAAATCCAGCAAAAATCAACTTCATTCTGTATTGTATAACATAAATATGCACCTGGTAAGCTTATCTAATCATGATTGAATAAAAACAAACTCCCTAATACCTGTATTTGTGCGAATATACACAAAAACTAAACTAAACTAATCCAAGTTGATAATAAAAAAACCTAACATTTTGTCAATAGTTGAAGAATAGAAATTTTAAAATTCTTGAAGCTACCACAATTTTAAGATATAGAAAAGTAGATAGAAAAAAATATTAAATCCTAGTATTAAACTCTGAACTTCGAAATTGACATTTCCGAATTCTAGAATTCTAGGCTTCATGATCTTTAACAAGTTAAATATAAAAACTCATGTTAAATGAAGAAATATTTGCCTATTTTACAATGCTAAAACTATACAACAATAACCACGGTTGAGAGTCTGTTACTAGGTCTGTTAAATGTAGAATGGCGTTACGCAACAGACCAGCTGAGCTCGTCATTATTTTGTTTTTTGTGTTAGGTTACTTGCTCGGACTCGGAGTATTGTTTTTATGAACAATATATATACAATTTTTCAAAAGTACCTACACCAAAATTTCTGAATATAAATTAGATTATCTGGATTTTAGTTTTTTATATAAAAAATTGAAGCTCAACGCGTGATTCCCGGAATGCCATCATAATATTTTTTTATCAACATAATTTTAGTTTATAAACTTAATTGTACTTCAATGAGCGTCAGTTTGTGATTTCCTGTAACTGAGTGATTTCGGTTAGTTTCCTTTTTCTGAAGTTACTAGGAGTGGCTGAGTAAACAATAATTGAGCTTCAATCATGAACTATTTAATTAAATATTAATCTTCAGTTTTGTGACATTATTTACTTGATTTCTTCATGGATCAATAATTAATTTGAAAAATTTAAACAATGATTTCATGATTCAACATAAAAAAATGTAATTTTGTGTAAAAATCCCCAAAACATAGAAATATCGAGCAATATATAACTAGTACTCAATCCCGATTTTTTTGCGACGGGCTTATTTCACCTTTGAAACATTTATTTAAAACAGTAAGAGGTGAATTAAGTAAGTTAATTCGAGCAGCGTTGAAAACGTGTCTAGGCTTACTTATCTTAACTTTAAATCAGAGACATATAGCGACAAGTATCGGTCGATGTACGACATGTCTCTCTCTAGCGGAGATCGTAACACCAAAAATAATAGATGGCCGACTAGACCCACTAAACTCCCCCTTTTTTTTCGTACCCTTCATTAAAAATTGTAAGATTAGTATTTCATACATATATAACACATGAAATTTATTATATATATATATATGTATATATATATATTAGAGTGTCATCCTCCTTTGTCATTATAAGGTATTGATATAAGTCCAGTTAAGGTGGTATGGTATGGTCCAGCTATAACCTATGGCTACACCATTGAAACATTTATTTAAAACGGGAAGTGGATACTTAACTAAGTCAAATTAAGCAACATTAAAAAGTGGTTAAATATATGGAAAATGGCGTGAACGCACCATTCTGGCCTTCCACACAAGACATATTTATCTTACCTATAAAAAAAGACACAAGGGGGTTATCTTTTTTTTCGTACCCTCCTGTAGAAAAAAAGTTATTATCAAGTACAAAAATAAATAGAACAAATATACAAGAGCTAAATTCTTGTTTTACCCGGAGGCATTTTAATGTTATTAAGTGTGCGTCCACTGTGTGCGAAGGGGCGTAGGCAGGCGCCAGTTATGCTTGTAGTTATGCTCCCGCTTTTTTTTTGTAACCCCCTTTATTATTATATTCTTTTAATACATACATACATATTACAGGGAAATGATATTTGTATACCATAGAAATAGTGCCTTGGAGCATGCTTAAAATCCTGATTTGGTAGCGGCCCTATGCAACCTTTGAAAAATGTATTATGTAAAAATGTATATTAAAACCGGAAGAGGGGACTTTAAATCGAGTAACATTCAAAAAGTAGTTAAATTTATACAACGGCGTCTCTGTCCTATCATAGTATTTTTTCCGTGGCTTCGCTGAGTTTGAAACTAGGCAACAAAAGATGCAATTGGACCAAAATTCCGGTCTCTTGTTATGACAGTGTTTTCCTCATGTGAGTACACGCCTTCCCATCATGTTTGAGTAGTTCTTCGGAACTAGTATTAAAAAAAAAATTGACAAGATAATACTAGATGATTTTAATAGAAAAAAGCCCCTTAAACCAAACCAGAGAAGTTTCATGACCATCGGATGATAGAAAAAGGTTGGGTATTCTTGCCTTAACGGGTGGATTATTTTGTTCTTTCATCATTCTCTTATTTCTAAACTTACCAGCTAGAATCCCAGGATTGACAAATTATATCACAGATACGATTCAAACAGTCTTTCCAGACACTATATGTTTTCCTATTGGATAGGACAAACCATTCTTTATAACTGTCTTTTGCAATGATCCCTCTTTCTTCTAAAACTTTGCACATTCCGTGATATTTACCCAGGTTGTGCAGTACCAAGAAAGCATGGTCCAAATCCAGATAACATGGAGTAATGAGAGATTTAAAACCACTTGCCTTAAAAAATAAGAAAATAATAATAAATAGCTTTTAATTTTACGATACGCTTAGTGTATCAATTAAATGAACATTTCTGCAACAGAGTACATAGCGAACGAAGATCAGTGTTAACAGTTTACAAAAAAAAGTATTTTTTAATGATGTGTTAATAGTTGATCATTAGTTAATATCAGGAAAAGGTGGGAGGAGAGAGAGAGATGCTGCCAAGAGTGCAGAGAAAAATAAAAGGTACCTGCCTGTTTTATCGTGCCAATGTTTCGGCCTAAACTCTAAGTTTTCTTTAGGGCTAATAAAAAACAAGGTTAAACGGAATAAAAAAAAAATAGTATGACAAGAAAAATATGACTAAAAAAAAGTATTATTAATGAATGTTAAAAAAAAAAAAAGAAAAAAAAAAGAAAATCAGACAAGTATATACGTAATTAATATCAATATTAAAATCGTGAGGAAGGAAAGAACATAATAAAAACCTTGAAAATGTGTAACTAAAATAATATAATAAAAGAACTGATACATAAAAAGTTTTAGCAATCATATGGATAAACATCAGCTAAAAATTATATAGTGGATATAAGTTAATATAGAGAAAAATTAATGAAGAAGAAAATAAAGTGGAAATAAGTATTAGAATATAAGAAGATGGAAAAAATATTCAGTATTTATTCGTCTTGTTATACTGTTTTATTTTTATTTTAACATCTTATTTATACTTAGCCTTGAAGAAGGCCGGATATTCAAGCCGAAACGTTGGCACTATGATATAAGTACACCTGACTGCACCCTCCCTCTCTCCTAATACTTCCCACATTTTTTAAAATGTTTGTATACAGCTGTTTTGTCTGAGTAAAATACATGGAAATGTCAATACCACACTGAAAACTCTTATGAAAACCATGCTTAAAGCAATAAATATTTTAGATACGATAAAGATTTTTTATTTAGTTTTATTATATATTTTTTATCTTAAAGTCGTTTGCTCCTAGTAAGTTTTATGAATTATTTTTATTTAATTATTGCAAATAATTAAATAAAAATACAATAAATGCCATAGTACATACAGTTTATCATTAGTTGGATTGCATTTATTTCTTTGTTTCACGCCTAAAAAAAAATATTAAATTCAAGTCATTATCTTCTGAAAATTATTTAAACATTAAATTTTCCACGGAAAAAAACAACAACAAAATTTAAATTTGATCACTTATTTTCAATTACTCAACTCAAGCCGGTTTGGATACTGAAAAAAATTATACTTTCTGATTTAAACAAAAAAATATTTATTGAAAACTGTCGATAATTTCAGAATCACAAATGTATTACAAAACTTCGGCAATGCTTGTTAGCGCCAATCAGCTTTGATACCGAAAAAAAAGGAAACTAGAACTCTTTGATTGAAAACAACAAATGAGTACTTAATGAATAATTATAAACTGACAATGCGAATCTTCATTGAACCAGGTCATACCTGCAAATCTTCGAAAAGCAAGATAGTGTATGGCTCATAGTACAACAGCATGCACCATAATCTACTGTCATAGTCTTCAAAATCTTCCATTAGATTTTCAAGTTCGTTTAGTACGACAGTGTACATCTGAAAATATATATATGCATTTAAAACTTAATTATATTTGAGCTAGGAAATAAGTTTTTATTTAAATGAGGAAACATTACTTAAGGTCGGATTAAAACATGAGTTCACGATGTAATGCTTGTTGGGAGTCCAACTAGGCACGGTGTCTGCCCGTATGTTTTTAAATTTTACAACGTTCAACTTCCTACAATAATTTTTTTTTTCATAGCCCCTGTAGAATATTATTTTTATTTACATATACATAATACAAATATATACAGTTTTTACTTGTAGAGGGTCTACATTTTAAGGAAGTGTTGAAAGTTTTGCAGGATGGGTTTTATGACTGTTAAACCTGTTGGGGCATTCATTTCTTATGAAGGGGAACTTAACCTAAGACGAGTCCTTTCCCACTGTTTGTTGCCATCGCACTAGAGGGGGCGCTGGTTTCAGAGTTTGGAAGAGCAGATTTGGGAGGTACTGGAGGGGACCAAAGAATTTGATATGGCGGCGTTTTATGAATTCTGGGACAGTTCTACAATAATTCAATGGAAACTAACTATTTTGCAACTGTTCCACAACCATTACTGATTGGATCATGAGTGTAGAAGATGACATCACACAAACATAATTCTTTCAAGTCAAGTGTAAGTACTAAATTTAATTAATAATTTGATAACAATAGACGACATGAAATACAGGCTTTATTTTAGCATAGATGATTGCATAACAAAATGGCGACTACGGATATGGTCGAGTTTATCCGAAGAAGGTTGAAAATGAACTGGCCAAGGGAATTCTTTGTTGGAATTATTAATATAAACATTGACTAGACCTCTGCCTAATTCCTGGCGACCAGTATTCAATATACAATCGTCAAATTTTAGTTTTTCTAAAAATTACTTTTATATACTTTTGTAATCTAGTTTACTATTGTAATTTAAATTTATTCTTATAATAACCATGTGACCACAACAACTAGTGTCCAAATTCTAGGTGCAATGAAAAATAACCTGATGATTTTTATAAAAGGGGATATACATTATTAATTCGGTGGGACTACTACGAATAAAATTCTATCTTCCACTGGGGCTGCTGCAGATTCGAGGTTGCTAAGGTTATGCCTCTTAGGCAGCCATATATGCGCTGAGTAGTTATGTATCCCGAATAAAATTGGTGGAAGAGTGTAAGACTAATACTCTCATTCCTTAGCCAACAAGGTTCGGGAAGAATGGGTGCCTGGACACACAGGCATTAAAGGTAATGAGCGGGCGGACTATTTAGCTAGGAGTGGATCTGAGACTGCTCTCTTCACACCTTACCCAATATGTGGGATTAGTCTCCACCATGCGAAGAGGCACATAAAAATGATTACTGAGAGCAAGGCTGGGTTATTTTGGAGGAACATCAGTGGACTAGAGCAGTCAAAGGCGTTCCTAAAAGGACCCTGCCTAAAAAGAAGAAACACTCTTCTTAACATGGACAGGAGTACTTTGACCCACAAGATGGATTTCAGGTATATATATATAGGACACTGTCAGTTGAATCATCATCTCTCTAAAACGAGACTGATAGAGTTTTCTATCTGCAGGTTCTGCAGAAAGAATGATAAGAGCCTACCACATCATCTGTAGATGTGATGCATTTGTAAGGATACGATTCCTTAGCATTTTAGACCCTAAACTTTGTTGATCCGTATACAATGTCTAGTTCGCAAAGGCAACTGGCCTGCTTTTAGCTGAGAAGGGACGGCGTACAATAGACCTTCTGTGGCCGCAGTGCACTCTGCCGGAAAAAAAAAAAAAAAAGGTTATGCATCAACTCTATGCTAGAACGGCCACAAATCCTAAGACTATTTTTTGTTTGATGTCATTCCATAAACAGTATAAGGGTCATTGATTCAACACTGCATCTTTCCTTCCATGAACAGTAGACGAATACTATGCAGATTATGTTTATGTTCCTGTGATGAAAGATGAATACTATTAGTTCTTGCCAATCGTTGTTGACTAAAATACACAATTATCTTGTCAATTCACCTCCAAACAAACTTTTCTTTTTTTTTCCTGGCTAACCTCAACGGATTGAAATTCCAATTACATTAAGAATAGGAGTTCATGGATCATTCCCTTAATAATAATTCCAATCAAATTAAAATCGCTTAAATTACATGTCAATCATCTCAACCATTTTGGAAAAAGGGCAGTCAGAAATAAATGGAGATATTCATTTTATCTTTAATTTTTATGTATATACTCATTGCATGATTTTGTTTGTCAAATATAAAGGTAATTCTGTTACTCATCCTTAAATTCGTCCAGTACCTATTTATTTTATCATAGCCAGAGCAAATACATTCAAAAGAATCTGTGCACAATATTTAGTTTCAAACTGCATTACCGAGATTATTAAACAGTACGTAGCTGATGGGTGTAGTCATATATAATTTCTGACAATCCATAACAATAAAAAGATTATAAGTTTATAATTTTTTTAAAAATATAATATAAAGCAATCAACAGCGATGGGGATGTTTGCCTATGTATACTGACTAAGCTTCAATCTTGGAAACATTCCTAATATATATACTAGAATATATTAGCTGATATAATAGCATTAGTTATTAATACAAAAATATATAAATAAATTAAAGAAAAATTTATTTGATAACAGTAAGTTTAACATTAATTGATGTAATAAAGAATTTATAATTTGTATGCCGTAAATATTTGTTTTCTTAAGGTTAATATATGTGAGACTGGTGCGTTGTAATCCGGTGTCTATAAAATACCAGCATGTTATTATTTGTTAACATTAGTGGTACGTTACACTGTATACATGTTGGTCTAGATGTTCCTGACAATAAGTATTCTTGGGTTAGTCGAGTGTGTTATCACTTTTGGCAATCACTAAAGTAAACTATCTCTAATCAGGTAATGCAAATATAAAAAATACTCACCATGGTTTCAACTTTAAAGACACTATTGTCCTTGATGAAGCTCTTAAAACATTCTTCTTCAGTGTAAGAATCTTTGAGAATGTACGTGCAGTTGACAATCCTGCCATTCTTGAGGACCGCTTTGACCCTCAGCCTCTTGATCGTGGACAGGAAGTTCTGGTACTCCTCTACCGCCGGTTCTGCTGTGACGCTCAGTAATTTTGCTATTTCTCTACTTTCGTTCTTTTTTGTTAGAACTACTTCAAGAATTTCGTTCGTTGGATTCATTTTTTTGCAGTAAAGCTAACACTCATGTCTGAAAAAAAATTATTATTTTGAAAGGAAATGAAATCTTCATATGTAAAATTAATACATAGTGCATATTAATATAGCGTCGAATATTATAGGATGCGTTATTTTGAGAACCTTACCAATATTCAACGCCTGTTCGGCTAAAACGAATCATTTTGATGAGCCACCCAAGATCGATTTTAGCGACACGTGCAGTGGAGTCGACCGTTTTTGTGCAAAAATCTTTGACTTGTTTAAACCATCTAAAATTAATTTTATTTTGATGATTTTTCTAGGTGTAACAATATAAATCTTAATTTTTTCCTATAAATAAATGTTACTTTGATTATTGTTCTCACCTTGTCTTGCTTATATCTGGCCTAGAAGGCCCCTTATTCCATACGTATCAATACGTCAATGAAACATACTTAAAAGTTGCACAAATATGTAGACTTTTGAGGGAAAATAGTATTATCACAGTGTTCAATAAAGCTCATTTTTTCTGCCCCATCAAAAATGATTTTTTCATTATTATTGGAAGCGGCCGTAGAAATTTATAAATATATATTTCAAGAAAGAAACCTGCTTTTGAAAAACAACAATTTGTACACGAACTTTCGTCAGTATTGAATTGACGGAAATGTTTTTTGTTGGATACTTTAGAACAAAATTGCAACGACAAGTAAAAACTTACTTTTTCCCAATGTCGAAATAACTTCATTAAAATTAGGTTTACGGCTCAAAAATATTGTTTGATGGAAGAACCAATTACGGTAAATTCGTTTATAGGAATTTGAGTGTAAGAAACCACGCACATATTTTATTTTCGAGGTTTTTTTTTTTCACACTTTCCACAACTGTGAGGCGTTCCAAGGATTCCAGATCCTCCGTGAAATAGAAGTTTCATATTTAATGCCTTCGTGAACATAGTGAGACTGACGGATTAGCTAAAGAAAATAATGAAAGTCACTTCACAACATCTTAAAATTGGTCATTGATGATACCTTGAACCGAGATATTTTAGATATATTGAATCGAGATATTTTAGAAAAGATGGATATTCTAAAAGTTAAGAAACGTTGTCACCCCACACTCAAAAAAATCGGCCCAAATATTCCCCCTCCCTTTTTTTGTGATATTAAATTCTGTCTTATATTTATTGACAGTGGTAATAAGAAACATGGAGCTCATTCACACTATATTTACAAATATATAAATTAAATAAGAAGTAGAAGAAAGAAAAAATAATAAAACTAAAAAAAAAAAATTAACTTAAAATAAAATAATATCTTGTACAGACTCATTCCTATTTGCAGTATTTATATTCGGCCAAGGGAACTCTGAACCGAGCTCTTCCTCTCACTCATGGAGGAAAGAGCAGGACTCTAGAGATCCCGACGCATCTCTCTTCACACCATCACAGATATTAAGAGCAAGTAAAGGACGAGGGAGGTCACACGCAGAATTCACGTCCCTTGTCCCATCTTGCTCGCAGAAGCGAACGATTTTTTGAAACTTATTCCTAACAGAACTAGAATATCTTTAGAAGAAGAAATATCTAGAGCTCGGGTTTAAATATTATATTAGGGGTATTCATGATCTATGTTAAAGCGTGTT
>NW_027107765.1:587528-596541 GCF_000696795.3 Halyomorpha halys | reverse complement strand
TAAACATAAAGGCTTATACAACAAGTTGCTGAGAAAATCCGCTAGGGACTCTTATGCATTTAACGTTTAACATGACTTCAAATAGGGCTGCTCACAATCCTATAGTTATAACATTTAACATGGTAAAACATATAACATTTAACACAACATCATGAATACCCCTATTGTAGATTGATCTAAGGTGTTATGTGAAGCTGCAGGAAAACCTGCATCAACATCCGACGACCGCTAGTCTATGGTTTTACCAACGATTAGAGAAGGCACGAATGACCACATCTTTAACAAAGTGGTTTTGATAAGATAGGTTAATTTTATAAACTTACGCCTGATCGAAACTCGATAAAAAAATAATAGCCCATTTCATACTACAAATATATAAATGTTACATTTTGACTACAAAATACATCGCCATTTCTTCAGCCGATGGACTAAGAAATACACAAGATTAAAACCAATTTTAGTCTAACAGGTTATTTTAAAATTTCTTCAAGACGAGGAAAGAGTGTGAAATCGGGTATCTAAAACCAGTACCCTCGATGTTATTACAATCAACAAGGCTGGGGACGATGTACCAGCGTCGAGGTCTATGGTTTAGAACGCTCGGCTATCGTGTGGCGCTTACATACATTTGCATATGCACAAATATTTTCTTATTGTATATATTGTAATTTGTTTGTTTTATTTGTTTTAGGAGGTAAGAAAAAAATAAATAAATAAAATAGGGTGCTTATATAATTTTTAATGTTCGTATATTTCATGTTAAGTAAGGGGACGTCATGATGCATCGATTATTGAAGAAGAGGGATTCACAATTTTTTCTTTTTGAACGAGGGAAGGAGAGACTGATGAAAGTCCACTAGACAGATTTATCATTACGAAACATTTGCTAAGTTATGACAAGAAACGTTAAAGTTAAAACCGTTGCTATGAATATTTTAACCATTTCTTATTTCTACGAAAATGTTTTAGTATCCTTTTATTAACTATTGTCTAGAGTTAGGAAATGATTCTTTGAACAATGGAATTAATGACCTGAACAAGATATAACTGGGCTGAAATTTTAAAGAGACCAATTTTATTGAGACATGGTATGCACTTTAGCTTAGCAACGTCATCATAAAATTGAACACTCAATATTCATGTTTGAAAACTTGCACATGCAAATGCAGTGAGGGATTTACCTTTCAATATCGGCAAAGAGAAGCACAAAATAATGCACGCACAAAAAGTCTTTACATGACGATGACAATTTTTGTATTACGTAAAGAAAAAAATCTTCATTTATTACAAAAGTGTTTTGTTTTATAAAAATAAAATGGTAGTTTTGGTACAAGTGACGCAGGTTTATTGAGTTTTTTTTTACGTTAAATTGAGTATTATTTCCTTTTAATCCGCTACTACCTCTCTGATAGATCCTTTAAAGTAAATCATAACTTAGCCTACTGATCTCTCTTTTCTCAGTCCGCCTTTGTTCCTCAAGGTAGTATCTTAGGTCCCATTCTTTATACGGTTTATAAGGCTGACATCCCAACCCACCCACAGTCCTAACAACATACGCTCATGACACATGTACATGTATCTGTAAACAACGACCCTACTAATGGATCACAAACACTACAGGCACACATAACATCCATTGAAGAATGGTGTCAAAACTGGAGAATCAAAATAAATCCCACCAGATCACCTTTACTCTCCGACGTAAACCTCTACATTCCTGTCCTACAGTATCCTTTCTAAATACTCCACTAACGCCTGTTGAACAGATTCGATACTTAGGATCCATCTTGACAAGAGACTTACTTGGAATCCACATACAAGACTGAAACGACAAGAAACTGCTCGTAGATTTCGATTGCTACGCTCTAAACTTCCCATTAAGTACAAAAAATTATTATATACTATGATAATCAGACAATAAGCAAGATGAAATAACCACTCTTATTCATCAAGCTTGCATAAATATAGTGATAATGTGTGTTTATTTTCAATTATATCACTCATTACAGAATTTTTTATTAATTATAATTATATTATTATTATTCTTATTTATTAATTCGCACCAGTCTTCAGATTGAAGACAACCATCAACTGTGATATCTATGCAAAACTACATTTGCACGAGCGGCACGATAGAGACAGGTACCCACTGGTCGAACCTCCTGAATTTATGTATTCGCTGTCTCAATTTTAGAGCGGATTATCATTGATGTGTATATATTTTTTTATTTAATATATCTTGTTATATTTATATTCTTATTGTAATGTCCATATTTAAAAAAAAATTGTACGTTACCTCAAAATGATAGATACTGTAGACTTTCTGATAGACCCCAAAAATGAACATATATAACCACAGCTATCTCGAGATGCAGTAGGCACTGCCGTATAAAAATCTAAGATATTTATTTAATTTCTTACGCAATGCAATGTTTGAGTTGCACTGTAAATAGACCCACCGTAACATACATTTATCAATTATACAACTGATTATTTATGTATATTTGAAAAACAGACATAATTATGACCGCTGAATAATATAAGTCTCTTGTGGTGATCTAACGAGTATCCTCAACAGATTTTTTATTTTATATTCTTCATTTTTGATTCACTCAAATAAGTTAAAAATTACTAAAACGCAAAAAAAAAAAATCAAATATTCTATAAAAAGAGCAATGTTAATTTTGTTTACTAAATTTTTAAATATATATATATATTGATATTTGCATACGTACATCAATAAATTTGATTTTAGTTTATAATGGAGAGATACAGGCGTGCAGAGAAACATTGGTAGCATTCTAATGACGTTTTTACATTAAAAGGTCTCGAGGCCATCTTCTTTTCAGGCGCCTTGGTGGATTGTCAGAGGAAGCAAGGTTAGAAACTAGTGGGTTTGGGTGGTTAGGGAGTTTTTAATGGAAGGAATGGTTTCTGGTTCGGGCGGGATCGGTTACATATGGAACATTAAGGTTTTTTTAATGTATTTTATTTGTGACAAAGTAAGTAGCATTGAAGATTTTGGATTGGTACGAGAGGAATTCTAATGTTTAGTGGAGCCCCAACGCTTAACTTCAGATGTTTACTAAATTAATACCAATTTTCCAACTAAACAAAAATTTAAATCTAGAACAAAATAAATTCAAATCATGTATATATATTTTTTATTTGAATTAAAATTACTATTTTAGATATTCAAACGAGGTTAGAAATTAAATTTAAAAAAATAATGCATTGAGCATCACCCGTGAGAATAGATTTACAGGAATAAAGACCGTCCCATTTTCCAGAGCAGAGTTACCTGTAGCTACATGTTTGGACATTATCACTAATAAAAACATTTGTAAATATAACTGACAATTAATTAATTAATCACAGATAAAATCTGAAGAACTTAAATAACACACCTAACTTTAAAATTCAATAAAAAGTGATTCAACAATAAAAGTTTGAACATTTTTTTTATAGCGGAGAATAACTTTTGAGTTTTGCCAACTGAACTTTTTATATTCTACCGATAGGAACGTATACCACTCATTCCCTCTAAGCCTTATCACCTGTTAGCTACACTTAAGAATACGAATCACTCCGATCTCCACACGATAAGTTGGATTGACAGTCAAATCAAAGGTGGATCATCAGATTGATCGTGTAAGAGTTACTGATGGATTACCAAGAAAATTTACAACATTCACAAGTGTCAGTCTTACTGGTACGGTAGAGAGTTTCATGATTGAAGTCAGTCACGTCAATCTGGTTTTTGAATGATGTCTGCGGGTCCGTCTAAACGAGTAGCGGTCCCTTAAAGGAGCAAAGTAACTTACCTTGACCTAGTTCGAGGTAAATAAAAAAAAGGAAAAATATTTATTTCGTTGAATATAAATAATTGTTTTTCACAATAGCTTTAGTTAAAATTAAAAAAAAAAAAATTGCTTGAAAACACAGTCTGCCGTCAATGAACTCACGTGTATGAGATTTGGAGGCGCGGTGAGGAATGAAACACATTGAGATGGTTTGATAATGGATGAGATCTATAAAAATAATTTTGAGGGAAGTTGGCACAAAAACTCGTACACGTCTCCGGAAATCCTATTAACAATCCTGTCCACTATTATAAATATATCTACCTTCCCGATCTAGATGACATTTGATAGATACTTTTCCAAGAAATCGAGACGGAATTTGTCAGAGGACCTCGAAAATCAGCTGACTATGACATAATAGACAAGATGTGAGAAGGTAAGCTGGTCGATACAACATTTACATATAATATATAATATACAATGAAATATCATCAAATTTTATTTACTAAAGTTATTATATCGTATTTATTTTATTGAAGTATAGTATTTAAATTGTATTATTAAACGCGATAAACACCAGATCGATGAACTATCTGACAAATATAGAACAGAAAGTAACACAATGAATCGCTAAACTCAGAGCCGTCTCTGCTGTGCCTTCAATAAGCTTTAATACTAAGTTTCAGACTGAAAAAAATTTACAATTAATAATTTAAATTAAATTCTAGAAAAGAAACTTTGGAATTTATTATATCGGTAAGCAACTAAAACAAATGTATATATAATCATATATATTGATACATCATAATCCTAATAACAAGCCTAAAAAATGTATTTTTATTTATTTATTTAATGTGATTTACTTCTGTACAAGTAATCAATACAATAAGTAAATATGTATTTCACGCATTAATTTAAATTAGAAGGTCCCGTGGCCATCTTCTTTTCAGACGCCTCGGAGGGTTATCAGTGATTGTTAAGGATGAAAGATTCAGAATTAATGGGTTAGGATGGGTAAGGAGTTTGGTATGAAAATACGCATACCTATTTTGGGCCAAATCTGCAACGAATGATATGTTAAGATCTTGAGTTTATTTGTAACGTAATAAGGAGCATCAAGGATTTATGATTGTAAGGATTCGATGCGGGAAGAATTTGATGGTTTGGTTGAGGCCCAGAGCTCAAATCCATATGTCCAAATTGGTCTGATTATCGTAGTGTATAATAATTTTTTGTAGTGAATGGGAAGTTTAGAGCGTTTGCCAAGTAAGTGTTGTAGCAATCAGAATCTACGAGCAGTTTCTTGTCGTTTCAGTTTTGTGTGTGGATTCCAAGTAAGTCTCTTGTCAAGATGGAGTCCTAAGTATCGAATCTGTTCAACAGACATTGGTAGAGTGTTTAGAAAGGATACTGTAGGATAGGAGGGTAGAGTTTTACGACGGAGAGTAAAGGTGATCAGCCTAAAAAATAAAATTGAAAAATTAAAGAATGGTAACGAGCATCAAAAGCTAAGAAATATTAAAATGATTAAAGAAAACCTGTGCAAAATTAAAGAAAATCCCAGAAGGGAATATTCAAAATTGTGTTGACGTGAAATGACCCCTAAATTATTTCATGGAACCCCGGTAGGCAACAACTGGTCTACATGAGGGGTATTCATGATGTTTTAAATGTGAAATGTTTTACCATGTCAAATGTTATAAGTATTGGATTGTTAACAGCCCTATTTAAAGTCATGTTAAATGCATAATAGCTCCTAGCGGATTTTCTGAGGAACTTGCTTTATAACCTTTCCTTTTACGTTATTGTTTACTTCCAAGTTTTGATTGAAGTAATTTATTAGAACATGCCTAAAGTGAGCTAAAAGTGGAAGGTGTGTAAGTTTGGCCATTCAGTGTCTTGTTGATCTTTAAGCTTGTGAATAAGAGAACTGTCATTACAATATTATTATTGTCAATCATTGCTTTATTAGTTTTAAAAACATTCAAAACAATACTAACACAATCAAAAGACAAACTACGAGCAAGCAATATGTACAATACTATATTGCTTGTTACTACAACAAACAAAATGGTGATGAGATCAGCTAGTTTGTGCGTGACGTCATTCTCCATTTAACTCTCAACCATGTTATATCGTTTTAACAAGGTAAAAGAAGGAAATATTTCTTCATTTAACATGAGTTTTTTAATTTAAAACGCTTTAACATGTTAAACTAAAGATTATGAATACCCCTATAGTATCACATGATAATATAAGGGTTTCGCCATTTACCTACTTCAACCAAAAGGGTTCCGCCATAAAAAAAAAAAGGTTAGGAACGACTGGTGTAGGGGATAGGGCCTAGGATACTGCCTCACTGAGGAAATAGAAGTGAATTCGTGAAATTCTGATTTGATATTTTTATCTAGAATCACTGAAAGCTGAACTCGATTCCAAGCACTACTCCCAAGCATCGCCTCAATGAAGGCCTACTACTAAGGTATAAACGTCGGAACTTAAAATTAAGTGCACAATCATCTAAGTTTTCTTTAAATAAATAATTCCAATTTTATCCATTTTTGTTTCAAAACATTTTATTTTTCTTACAAGTCCGACGTTTCGGCCAATCCGGCCATCCTCAGGGACATCTACCACAAAACAGCTTTTATTACATGTATTATCTTAACAATTCAAATTACTTAACATTATTATTTATAATTTATCTTACCTTAATACATTTTTGTAACTAAAATATTTAAACACTCGACTTCCTGGCTATTCAGACTATTCTGCCCAGGTCACAACAACAATTTCTTTGAAAATTAAAACTTGAGGTAAACATATTAGTAAGTATAGTCTACATTATGTCTAATTACCTAATTAGTCAACTTTTACATTAAAAACAAAATTAAATTCTATTTATCACAGTCACTTGTTAAAATTTTATCACAACCTTAGTTGTAACCTTCCTCCACTCAGTTCAAGCATTAAAATTATTTATTATAACAATATTTTTGTTAATTTTCCTCTTTATTTCATTAGTAAAAATCCCACCAAGGCTAATTATAACTAACCACTTTTAATTTATCCTATATTTTTCATAAATTAATTTTACTTAATATCTCTGCATAGTGTTGGTTCAAATGTCTTGTATCTGTTTTGAAATTTACAATATAATTAATATTTTCAGATATGTAAATGGATTCAAGTATTTTTGAACATATTATTTTCTTTATGTAAAATCATTGTATTTTCAAAATCAAAAAGTGCTGGTTATTGGTTTCATGTTGTACTAGTGCGGTTTTTTTGGATCCCTCTCCTTGTTTTTCAAATTTTGTTTCAGCACTTTTTTGATTTTGAAAATACAATCACTTTACACAAAGAAAATAATATGTTCAAAAGGAATATACTTGAATCCATTAACATATCAGAAAATATTAATTATACTGCAAATTTCAAAAGAGATACAAGAAATTGTTGTGTAATAAAAGCTGTTTTATGGTAGATGTCTCTGAGGATGGCCGGATTGGCCGAAACGTCGGACTTATAAGAAAAATAAAATGTTTTGAGACAAAAATGGATAAAATTTGAATTATTTATTTAATTTATTAATCAGTCTCAAGAAAGTGTAAAGATTATAAATATCTAAGTTTTTTTTCTTGACCGAGCCTAAGAAAAAAACAACAGTTCTGAAAATGTTTCCAATTTTTTCTCATAATTCGAATATGAAAATTCTTCACAAAATCAAAATAGAAAAAAAATCTTAATGATGAGAATATTCTTACTATAGATAGTTCATCGAAGATAATATATATGAGGGTGCGGTCAGAATATAACACAAAGGAGTTGAAAAAAAGTATTTGATAATGCCGACGTTTCGGCCAGAATTTCCAAGAAATTCTGAAATTCAAAATTATTCTTACAAAAGCGTTTATTACATTTGATTTTTGGCTTACTTGCGAAACCACTAGGCTGCGTAATGACAGTCTAGACGTCTGGGGTGTTCTCTGGCAAAAAAACAAAAAAAAAAAAAAAACAGAAGTTTTAGAATAAAATGCTATACGTTTTATGAAGTGCTAAATCGGAATTTCAGTTTTCAAACGTTACCAGCCAAGGAAAAAGCTAAAATGTTAGAACTTTTTCCTGTTTTTCACTTGTAACAAGAAATAAGCGTTTCTCAAAGATTAACATTCTATATGAAATTTTCTAAATTTTAAATGTGTATATTATACTGAAGGACCAACATGTGGTGGATTTGGTCTCCTCCCCCACTTGTATCAGAACCAGAACATTGGATTTTCTCTATACAGAAACCTTTTAGGCACTTCCAGGCTTATCCCCCTTAAGGGTTAGTATTTCACATTGGTAATGAAACAAGTGTTACAGAGTAAGCCAGCCCTTATAGCACATTAAAAACAAGATTTAATTATTGATTGTAATTTTATTTGTTAAAGAAGTTATCATCCCTTCCCTTTTCTTCTGGTGTCCAATGACTAATTGATATATTCTTACTTTTTAATTACATTTTTTGTTTAAATATATCTTTTTTTATATTATTTTTATGTAATGACATTAATATTGGTACCCAAATAATAACAATTATTGGTTGGATGGTCTAGAATGTTTACATTTTCATCAACAAAAATGTTAACTTCTAAAACGTTCTAGTTTTTTTTTATTCAAATTATAACTATAATATCTAATTATAAGTAACGTTAAATATTAATTTATAATATTATTTCAAGATATCTGACTTATTTTATTTATTTATTTATAAATATAGTCTATATTTAGGAATGAAATTCTATATGTTTTAAGTTTAAGTCCAAATTCCAGGTTAATAATCCCGCCAGCCACCGGCTATACAACGAATATAAACTACACGCTAAAATTTTGGAAGTTTTTTCCGTTTTTCAATTGTAACAAAAAAATTAAGCATTTCACAAAAATTAAAATTCTACATGAAATTAAATCTAATGATTTAAATTTAAATATATTTATCCCCCCCCCCACTTCTATCAATTACCAGTGCATTGGATTTTCTCTTTTTTTTCTACTTTTTAAGTATTAATATCTTTCACTAAATAAATAAAAGAAGAACAGTGATGTCAATTCTGTTGTGGGACGAGTTTACTCACTATTTAAAATGAATGAAAATAAATTTTTTTTTTTTTTTAATTATTTATTTATTGTAATTTACAACTGTACAAAATAATACAATAAGTAAA
>NW_027107765.1:557548-586683 GCF_000696795.3 Halyomorpha halys | reverse complement strand
AGGCTAGGTTATGATTTACTTTAAAGGTTGAAAATAAAATAAAGATTAATTTAAATATATTTTTTCACTTTCTTGAGACTGGTATTTATTTATGAAATAAATCAAATTGTATCCTTGCATAGTCTCAACACTTTTTATTATATCAATAGTCCAACGTTTCGGCCAATTCGACCATCCTTAAGGACAATCATCAAATTTAAATTCTCCCCTCACATCAAAATTTAAAAATGTTTTGCAAGCTATTCTGCCTAGGCCAATTAATTATAAGTCCAACACACCCTATTTTTTTTTTAAACTTCAAATTTTCAATTAATCTACACTCTCACTATCATATAAACCATTGTTCCTATCGTAAATCATTGTCCTTGAAGATGGCCGAAACGTTGGACTATTGATATACTAAAAAGTGTTGAAACTAAACAAGGATACAATTGGATTTATTTCATAGATAAAAATTAATATTAGAGTGAGCTAAAAAGAAAATTAAAAATTTTCCATGAACAGTAATTAGACATTTTTTCTTTAAATTAAAATTATTTTGAAAAGAGGAAGGATTTCCATTTTATCGTTTTGACTTTCATGAATGGAGGCTTTTACTTGTTTACAAGATTTTATTTTTTAAATCAATTTTAATTTTAGATTATAATCCAATATTAATAATCTTATATTCGTAAATATTAATTATCTTAGTAACTTTGATGTATTTTTTGTTTTATCTCCACAAAGAGGGTTAATCAAGTTGGTAAACAAGTAGCAAGCAAATCATAACTGTTTGTATTCTAAAATAAACTATTGATAGAAGAAAAAATTGTGACAATTATATTTAGAAAAATGTAGGACTGAAAGTCTTAATCTATATGTATTCAAATTATAATTTAGTACATTTGTATAGATTAAAAATTATCACGTTGAAATATTATAAATAAAGTACAAGTAAATGAAAGGAACATATCTGTAAATGAAAATCAACATATCAAATGAACATATCTGTAAATGTAAATGAAAGGAACATATCTATCTGGAACATATCGTGAAATGAGGTAATGTGCCAATATTTCTGAAATATTTTTTCATTATTCGTTTAGGGATTAATTTATTTGGATAAATTTAGTTCATAAATACATATACACATTTCTCAGTTAAATTTTTCCATGTTAGATTAGTAAGAAATTTTAAGTGGTTGGTATAAAGGGAACCTTTTTTCACCACAGAAAATTAAAATCTTTACCGCTACAACCCATGAAAGGTCAGAGGTTCAGTACTTTGTAAGGAAGTGCTGTTGTGCATGGAGGTGATTTGGTAAGAATCACGCTCGACCGCCAAATTTTTAACCAATTTATGAGGCTGGGTGGACAGAGCAGATATTTTATTTAATAATATTGTGACTTCTATAACATATTTTATCCAGATACTATCGTTAAACACATGAAATATAGTAGCCAATAAACCAAAAATACAGTTCTATATTATAGGGACTAACAGCCATTCTAAGGAGTTTTGCTCTCCTACTTGTTTTGTACGACATATTATATTACTAATATATTTCACTTTTAATATACATAGCTAAAGATTTATAAAATAAATAGAAGTGTTGGGAATTCAAAAAAATGGTAATTTTATTTTAAATGAAGTGGATTATGTGAGACCAAAATTGAGATTCAAAGATATATAAATTTAAACTTGTAGTTTTGGTTGTTCAGTGAAACAGACGCCGTACTGAGCTCGTGGATAGTCCAATCTCTGTTCATTTGTCTAGAGTTTAAAAATCAAAAACTGATACCTCGAATTTCAATTGTAATTTTATGTAAATTAGACATTAGACCAGAAGCTTTTTAATGGTAAAAACGGAAGATTGTCTGTAAATAATAAACAAAGAAAATAAATGTAATCACAAAGCAAGAAAAACTGAAACAGTAGAGCCCAATAAGGAAAAGAAACGTTCACTTATTTCTTAAATCGTAAAAAAAAGATCAATAAAGAAAAAATCCTTATCCATAATCCTCGGTCCTGTACCAGTTGGTTGAGCCTAATCCAATCAATTCGTCTCTTTTCTAATGCTTCTTTGACTGCACTATCCCAAGTATTTCTCGGCCATCCTTTTGTTCTTCTTCCATCGACTCTTCTTTCATACTTCATTTCGGCCATTCTTTTTATATGGTCAAATTACCGTAGTCTATTTCCTCCTATTGTATTCCTGATTTTGTACCTTCGTGTTTACCCCTCTATCCTCTTCAGGTACCTCATTTCCTTTGCTTAGATTTGGCTTTTATGTCTTGAGGTAGTAGTCAAGAACTCGCTTATAACAGAATGTCCTGCAGCAGTCTGGGCTTCAGCCTTCGGGTTGAGGCTGGGTTTCCCAGGATATAGGTCATTGCTCCTTTAACTATCGGCAACTGGGAGTGGAACTTCATGAACCGATTTTTGATGTAATCCTCTATTGACTCCATATGTAATTCGCGGTGCAATTGGCTATTTCTTATGAATTAACTGCGATTCTTAGGACTTTATTGTGAAAAGATTGTAGTTTTTCTTTTTCGTGAAGGATGCTGCTCCTCAGACTTCACAGTCTACATCAGCAGTGGCCTGAGAAATGTTTTAAATATAAGAACAGTTGTTTCTGGATTTAGTTTGGAATTTCTGTTTAGGATAGGATGTAGCATCACATATTTAGTTGACTATATTGTGAACTGGAGTTACTTAATGACAGCCATACTGGCATTGAGAAATTCCGTTGGACTTCGTGTAAAATATTATATGAAATTTTAAGTAAACTTTGGAAAAATGTATGAGTGTATCAAAATTGAAGGATGATAAAAATCTTTGTTTTAAAAATTGAATTTAAATCTTCTCGTTGTGAGTACATTATTCTACACACCAACTGACTATTCGCTAATGCCTCGAACGAGGAACACAATTAGAGATCCCTGGGGTTCCACCTCCTCCAGGCTATCCATCCCCTCAATGGAATTAGTGGATAACCCGATTCTAGATCCTCCCCGCTGCGTCCTGGGCAGAAAGACGCCGGCTCCCGGACAGATATAAAGGAAGAAAGGCGAGAGAGACTTCCAGATTTCCTGAAAGGCTTCAAGGTGAGGCAGTGCTCAACTAGGAAGGGTCCCAACTGTCTTCTCTGCTCCAACTCGAAGCTGTCTGTACTCGCTCTCGATCTTACGTAAGTAGCATTTACCCGCCAAATTCAAATTTATTTGTATTTTGTTATTTATGGATCAGGAGACCATTTAATTTACAAGTTATTTAAAACATACTAGCAATGTCACAACTTCACGTACATAACATTAATTGTATCATTTCATTCGTAGAAGGATTATTACATAGCAATGTTATAAAAAAAAAATCAATATCTCAACTTTTGGAAAAGATAAACTCGTAAAATTTCATACATCTTCTATAATAATTGAATGACATTTCGGACTTCATATTGCCGATTTTAAAATCTAATCCATAGTTATATATAAAATATTGTCGAGAATCTTTAAAAAATTATATACCTAAATTATATTGTTGAATTAAAACCTCTTTTTTTTTTTTTAAACACTATCATTAAATATTAAAATATTATTATCTACTCTATAAAACATTTATCACACTAAAATTCACTATTATAAAATTATGGTTGTTTTTTTTTACAATACAATCGAAAGAAATACAAAAAAAAATACAATATTTATAATAGAATGATTACCATGATATATTTAATAAATTATAAATATATAAAACATATAATCAATTTTTCTGTAATTAGGTTATTTTTATAAGTAAAGGCTCAACATTTTATATGATTCTACCATTAATCAATTATTTTTAACATGTTAGCGATAACATTTACGCACTTTTAATGTGCTCAGGGATGTACATTGATTCAATAAATTTAATGATTTATTTACGTCCTAATTTAAAAATTTTCAAATCATCTAAATCAAAGTTATAATTATGATTTTCTTTAATATACAAATTTATAATTTAATATCTTAAAAAAAAAATTGAGCTATATCATTATAGGAAATCCATTATGAAATATATAAATAGTTACTTCAAATTTATAAGAGCAATGACTACTTATAAAACCTTGTTACAAAATTTTAAGAAACATTCATATTTACATTAAATATGTATAAGAAAAATACATATTTTTATTAATTAACTATTTTAAATATTTTATTGGGCTTATAATGACCAATATAATGGCTGAATAAAGTATATTAAGCTAACAAATAAATAAACAGAAATTATTAAAAAATAAATCTGCTTAAAAGACTATTCGTATAATAAATTATATGCGTTTCCTAATAAAGTGAGTCAGCTGACAGTATGACTTGTATAACCAAATATCAATACAAACATAAAAACTAAAATCATTTTAAATTATGAAGAATATGGTCAAGGTTGCGGTCAAAAGAGAGACAAAAATAGTTAAAAACTATTTATTTTCCGACGTTTCGCCCCTCTTTGTAGAACTTCATTGGGGCAGTTCAAGTTGGTGACTTTAATGTCTCTAAAACTATAACTTGAACAGCCCTAATGAAGCTCAACAAAGTGGGGTCGAAAAATAAATTATACGGTCAATTATTTATAAAATAAAATCATTTTAGTTTTGAAGTAATACATTCCTTTTCTTAATATGTTTCTTAATAATACCAGTGAAAAATTTCAGACGTCTTGTTTCGTGAAGTGTTGGATTTAACGCAGATTTGTTTACATACTATTGTGAAAGCTATATTTTAATTTTTTTTTTTTGCTACATTTATATATTCGTAAGTATCTGCTTTTCAGTTTTACTCTATTCGGTAGGATTTTATTGTTACCAATTCATAAGGTTATAAAGTCTGAGTTATATAAGTGATATTCTCAATAATTTTGGGTTAAGTACAAAAATACATTTTTGAGTCTAGAAAGGCTAAACTGTTAAAACAAAAAATGTTTTTTTTTTTTTTTTTCATTCAGAATTTTATTATTGTGTTTTATTTCCCAATTTCTTTTGTTGAATTATGTTACTATCTCCGGAGGGTTCGAATTCGGTTATAGCAGATCATTATTTATTCTGTATTGTAGCCCTTAGTCAACCCTCTGGGTTTCTGGAACACTTCTCTATAAAGTGGGTACCCTAAAGCGAGAGGCAAAAGGACTGACGTATGGATCAACTCCTTGCACAACCCCAGCTAAAGAAACCGCACTACCTTCCGAAGGGCTCCTGAACTTCAGATTTTTTTTAAATAAAACAATAGGTTCAAGTTTATTATAGTTGTGAAATCGATCCAGTTATTCGTCAGCACACTAATCTCCGAAATTTATAATGGGATTTCCAAAGGGAATTAATATTTAAAAAGATTTTATATCGATATTTTTTCCGATCTGAAGACTATCGCTGAGAATAAACAAAAAAATTACATTAGGGCAAACGGTGTGGAATATCGAATAGTAAAATCGTAATTAAATAATAGTTTCTTTGAATAGATAAAAGCTCTTAAATGCCAGTCATGATACGAATTCTTATCAAAAATTGAATTTCAAACGATTTTGTTCTTTAGGTTTGTTTGATATTCCGCACCATTGATAACACCTCCATTAGAAATTCCAGCATTAAGAGGACTGGAGAAGAATTAGAAGTGGTTACTAAATCGGCTGCACAATCAAAAGTAACTTCATTTAGTTAAAGTAAGACCTTTAAAATGTCCTATCCTGTTTCGTTTCGAAATTTCGAGCAACAACACACTGTATATAAAATTATTCCGGTTTGTTTATCTAAAATTATGTACAGAATGTTTTCCTATAAATTTTTATTTATTTGTTGATATTTACAACTGTATAAAAAAATACAACCAGTAAATTTCATCATAATGATATGATACAGGATGTAGAGAAACTACCCAGTAGTAGAACTCTAAAAACAGTTTAAAATATAAGGTCACGAGGCCATCTTCTTTTCAAGCGCCTTGGAGGATTGCCAGGAATGGAAGAGGAAGAAAAGTTAGAAACGAGTGGGTTTGGGTGATTAGGGAGTTTATTATGGAAGGAATAATATCGGGTTCGGGCTTTTAGGTCTTTATGGATGGTTTTATTAGTAACAAAATAAGGAGCATTGAGGATTTTACGAAGGATTTTGGATTGTAAAGATTGGATACGAGATGAATTCGAAGGTTTAGTGGAGCCCCAAAGTTCAACTCCGTATGTCCAGATGGGCCTTATTATTGTCATGTAGATCAGTCTTTTGTAATGAGTTGGAAGTTTAGACCGTTTGTCTAGTAAGTGCTGTAGTAGTCGGAATCTGCGTGCAGTTTCCTGTCTTTTCAGTCTTGTGTGAGGATTCCAGGTTAGTCGTTTGTCAAGGTGTAGTCCAAGATAACGAATCTGTTCTACAGGGGTAAGAGCCACATTATTAAAGTATACTGTAGGGCAGTCGGCAGGTTTACGACGAAGAGTAAATGTGATTTGTTGGGATTTATCTTTATCCTCCAATTTCGACACCATTCTTCGAGGATTGTGATATGGGACTGGAGAGTTTGGGATGCAATGAAAGGGTTATTACTAACTGTGAGCACACATGTGTCATCAGCATACATGGTAAGGAGAGTGTTAGGAGTTGTTGGTATGTCAGCTGTATTCCTATAAATTTGATAACAAAAAAGCAATTTCATGTTGTAACTGTCTTACATATTATTTTTTTTATTTACTCATCAAAGAATATTCATTTGCTTTTTTAAAATACATTATTTTTTTTTATTTTTCTTGAAAAAATTAATTTTATTACTTAATTAATTTATTTTAGGATCCGAACAACGTTTAGGGGAGTTTTTTTTACAATCTAGTCCATTGTTCTACTTGAATTATATAACGAACAAATGTCAACCGACAGATTAAATCCACCTTTCATATTCAAATCTGGAATGAAGGTTAAAATTGGCATGAAGTTTGTATTTTTATGGCACTTTTGTATTTCCTAAGACACTTTTATTAATCGATTATTTCTGGGGAAAGATTTGTTGTTGATCTCTCTCTCTTTATATATATATATGATTACATAAATTGTTGTCTCTTAAAATGATAGATGTGGCAAACAGTCATATGCTAGCTAGCATAGATCCTATACATATGAAACCTGAATATCCTCGACCTAATATCTTAGAGTCATGTAGATCTTGGAGTCTTCCAGTAGATCCTGATGACCAGGTGCCAGAAGAGCAAAGGTTAGACCTACATTCCTCCAACTTTCTCTTTCAGTTGCCTTGTGCTAAACGAATGGCAGATTGGGGACTTGCCATATAGAGGTATCTTGATACTCTAATTTAGTCTCGAGTTGAGGATTGAATTATGTCCAGCACTTAATTTTTTTCAATTTATCTCAGTGATTAATTTTAGCTAGAATAAGAAACTCCACAATTTCACAATATTCAAAGAAATAAAAAAAAAATGCTGTCTACGTACAGAATATGAAAAATCATATCTTATAAAGCTCGGTTCACATAAAAAAATGTATTTCATTATTTTGGATATGCATTTATTTACTTGGTTAAAATATTAAAATAACTTTTACAAGACGAAAATGTTAAAATACTTATATCATATAACATCAACAAATTGTTTAGGTATAACGTATGAAACATGGACGAAAGTTTATTGTGTAACATATCTATAAGAATTGTTCCAACATGATTATAAACTTACTTTCAAAGCGATTGTGGGGCACTGAATATGAAACCAAAAAGCCATTCTAAGCTTCGCCAATTTGATAGCAGTTTTGTTTAGGTTCTGCATCTATTCTTCATCATCCAGAAGTATGTACTTTGTATGCGTGGTGATAAAGGAAATCTTTCTATTTCTTGCAAAAATAACCTTTTAAGGAATCTAAGTATAAAAAATCAAAATAAAAAAGGAAGAAATTATATAATTATAATAAGAAGAAAGTCCATCCCTCTTTACTGATTCATAAGAAGCTGCAAGGGTTAGGGGAGAGCAGGGAGGTCTTTAACTGGATAGGATCACTGGATAACTTAAGATATTGGGGGGAATATTTTTTAAAATTTGAGCTATGAACAACAGGCTAGTTAAAATTATTTAATGTTTGAAAAGGTAAATTAAATATTTAATAGAAAAACTTTCCTTGATTTTTTAAGAGGAGGAAGAATGTTGTTGCAAAATCAAGTTACGGGGAGGGCTAAAAAATAATGTAAATGTTACTTTAAAACATTGCATAAACCTCTCGGAAGAGATAATTGAAGGAGAATGCTATTGGCAAGGTCTTAAAGGAAAACATGAGTAGTTTTTACAAATATTTTTCAAAGTTCTCTAACTGTCAACCAATTACATATTCGTTTTCTTAACTTTTTGTCTGCTTTTATTCGTATGTAACTAACAATTTATTGTGTTTTATTTACTCTAATATAGCAAATATATGTTTTAAGGATCCTAGCTGTGTACTATTCCACAGGGTACAGTGCTAAGGCCTTTTTTTATTCCTACTCCGTATATATGGGTAGTTCAATTTGAACATGGTGAAATAACTGGCTTTGATTTTTCAGTTGAAAATCACATTAACCTTACCAAAAAAATCAGTTTGAGAAACATGTACCCCGAACATTCACCCATCATAAGAATTCAATATTTTCTTCTAAAACCATCACAACAAGGTAAGTCCATAATTTTCATATGGGCTCCAAGCCACATTGGCATTGTTGGTAACGAGCTCGCAGACAAAGCTGCCAGAGAGGCACTCACGCTCCCAGGCCGAGGCACCGCCGTTCTTACCCTATCAGAACTCAGTACACCCCTTAAATTACAAATATTAGAAAGATGAATGAAGTGGGATGAAAGTTCTCCGACTAAATTAAAAGAAATCAAAAAATCAGTAAAACCATGGTCGACAACCTACCGCAACAGCCACAGGGAGGAAGTTGCTCCAGCCCGCTTGAGAATAGGTCATACTCTCCTCACGCACTCTCATCTGATCAGAAAACTACCACCTCCAATGTGCAAATATTGTCAGTCCATTCTCATGATTAGACACATTTGAAGAATGTACTCATACTATTTGCCAACAATAAACAGGATAGGACTGACCCCAAATTCATCAGAAGCTCTCACAGATGAGGAAGCTAAAATTACATTAGTGTTTGAATTTTTAAAAGCACATCGCCTTCTTTCTAAATTATAACTCTTCTTCGATTTTAATTTTTTTTTAAAATTATTATTTTTATTTTATTTATTATAAATTTTTAGCATGCCATAGGCGTTAATAACCAGAGGGTTTTACGCCTTTAAGCAACAATAAACAAACAAAATCAGTTTGATTTTATCTTTAATAAATATAAAATTGTTTCAATTACTTAATACTAACTTTAAATACAAGTGCAATGGTTTTCCATTTGGTCATCGACCAATGTCTGGTGACACCTACTATGATCTAAAATTGTCACAACTAAAGAGAAAAGTCATTGTTACAGGCTTCGAAGATGGAAAAGGTAAATCTTTGTGGGAGGGAGTGGATGAACCACAAGGTTAGGAGGACCCTAAGGTCTAGGGAACTGGGCACTTCTATCATAAAAATCTACTTAAATAAGTACATATTTTACATAAACATAAAAAAACTGCTAAAATTGTTTCTTGAAGCAATCGTATTTCTCAGTTCATTCTATGTTCGTTTTAATTTATTTATAGGACTGAGGGGGGGGGCAAGGGACTATTGTTTAAAACAATGAAAGAACCTGTCAAAAACTTTGGCTTTTAGTGTTCACTTGTAGAAGTTGCGGGACTCTTCATGAGGTGAACAATATTCCTTTCAGTAGTTTCCCACACCAGCGCCATCTATCCCGTGAGCCTCCTGGAACCCCTCACTCTCATGAATGAATTAAAAGAAATCAAGAATGAACAGAGAAATACAATTCCCATCTGCGGGGCGCGGACCCAGACTAGAAGATGACACACAAGACTAAGACTTTTCCTTTAAATAATAAATAAACAAACTGTTAGTACTGTCCACGCTTTCTACTTCATTTTGTTTTCTTATTCTCTAAAAACTATAATTATTTTTTTTTAAATACATAAAAAATAAAATTCAGATTGGTCTAATCCTAGTTCGTTCTGAACATGGCATCTAGTCCATCTAGGTATTGCTTTAACTAAAACACTGAGCCTCTCTTTGTACAGAGCTCAATTTCTTATACAGTAATAAACATCTTCCATCAACGAACATTCCTTTATTCTTTTCTTTTAATTAAATAAGTATCAGGGTAATCTTTTTAATAATTTTTTTTAAACTAATATCCTTTGTAACATTCTTTTAATGTTTCAAGATGAGATATACAATAAATGGGCATACCATACGATAAGGGAATAGGAATGTACTTATAATCCAAAATTGTTTAGGATACATTAAACCGCTGAGTGGGAAAAAAAGAAAACAAAAATCTATCAATAATTTGCATGATATTTTTTATTGTCATTTAATAATTTCGATTATACGTATCGTTTAGTTACACTTGAAGGTATTGTGATAACCTCCATTTGCAATAATACAATATAAAAAAATTATTGTTAATAAATTATGATTTATGTAAATAATAGTAATAATTAAGAAAACAAATAAAAGAACACAGAAGGCCGTTGGAACAGGGACTGCGAGTCCTTGATCTTGGCCTATCGAGGTAGAGTCACATTCTTTTTACATTTGGAATATTAAATTAAAACAGCTTAACTACAAAACGTATGAATCAATTAATAATCACTAAGACAATGAGTAAATTACTTGATACATATTGGAAGTACATGGGTTTGTTATAATGGATCACTGTTATTTACATGCTTGCTACCTATCCGCGTTTTCGAATCTAATAAGGAAGACATAAAATCAAATGTCAGAATGTTATTTATAAATAACATATAAAATATATAAATAAAATAAATAACGGGAGTTTTTCAACAAAAAAATTCGCAAACGGAACTTCGAGGCCAAATACCACTATACCAGTTTTTGTTGGGCAAGATATAGAAAATGACTAGCTCGTTGGAAATACATTCTTGTTGTTTATTAAATAAACCTACCTCTTTGGTTTATTTAAATGAACAATATAATCCTTACTAAAGTTTTATTTCTTCCTTCTTTTTTTTTTTTACTTTAATTGTACATAAAAACTTTCTTACAAATTAAAATAAATCATATTTAAGATATTTCCTTACCTGAAAAAAAAACATACTCAATAATAGAGTTCATACACATTTTATACTGTATCCATCTTACCTAACCTTTTGGGATTTACTTACTAGAATTAGTGATGGCTAAAACCCAGCATTTTTCAGCAACAGGAAGGACCAATTGTTCCAAAGAAATACCAGTAACAAAATACTAGTTACTTTAATCAAAAAAGTTAATGAGAAAAAAAAAACTGAAAAGTGCTCTTAGCTGTTACTTTTGAAAAATATCAGATCAATAGTCCAGTGGGCTACATACCTAGCATTAACAAGTCCAGGATTATTTTTTATCACTAACTAGATACACTAAAATCTGGCCTAGAGGTGCACACTAAAAAATACCAAATGGTATAGGACATATTTTAAATTGACAAATGGTCTCTGATAAGGATCAAAATAAAAATCTAATAAAAAAGTATCATCCTGAAGGTTTCCACAAACTGTTGCAATTTTTGTAAAATAGTTTAACTCTAAATGTATTAGTTTTAACAAAAAAAAAGTCCATGTTTAAAGACAATTTTGGCCATAATAACTTTAATATTGTTGTGAAATTAGGATATTATCGAAGGTTTTTCCATGAAAATTCACACATCAGTAATTATTTGGGATGAGAATGTAGAAAAAGAAATCATACAACTTTCATCAAAGTTATTCTATCTTTCATAAAAATATAACAAATTTTACACATTTAAATATAATAGTACAATTATACTGGAACTAGTATAAACAAAATTAGTTATAACAAATAAAAGTTCAATTTCAGTACTCTTATTTCTTAAATTAAGTATTCAATATCAAGTGCAATAACCATTTTATTCACAAGTCACAAGTGTAAATACATGTATTCTACATTTGTTTTGGAGCAATTCATGTGTAATTAAGAAACATGTTTTTCAGAAGGTTCTTCTAGGAAGATCATCATTTCTTTTCCTGTCCAATTAACTGAGAAAAAATTTCTGTTACAGTAAGATGGACTTTTCTAAATTGTTGGCTGTAATGTTGCTGTCTTGCCTTTGCGCTGAATTGGTGCCAGCCAATCAGGTTGGTGTCTGTATCCGGAACTGTGCCCAGTGTAAGAAGATGTTCGGAGCCTACTTCGAAGGGCAGCTCTGTGCTGACACATGCCTGAAGTTCAAGGGAAAGCTCATACCAGACTGCGAAGACGTAGCTTCAATTGGACCTTTCTTGAACAGGATTGACTAGCTCATTTATTGAACAGTTGTCAGCTTTAGATGCCTTAGAGTGCAGTGCCTGCTTGTGTTCGTAACTGTTTTGATGCGTTATTAAGAATTTTTTTGTTTTATTCTTAAATTGTGATCATTGAATAAAGGAAGTTGGGCTGATTGTCAACCCATTTATATAACACTTACAGTGATTATTTTCTCAGTATTACTGTCTTTGATTGCTTCCTATAATTACTGAGAAATATAAAAATCTGTGATTTTTTAAAAATTAATTATTTATATTTACTAATGGGACAAACGAGCTCTTTTTTGAGAAAAATGTAGTTAGAATTTTGAAAAATTAACAATTTTTTGGACATTTTAATCCCCAATATATGAGTTTCAATGTTATATATGAGTATAATTTCAATATTGTTCCCTATGTTTTTGTATTCTCAATGTGCATTCAGGTATAGCAAAAAACATACAAATAAAAATTTTACCCAAAATGTATAATGTCAATTCGTCACACATTTTTGCAAATACTTTAATAATTATTATTATAATTATAATAATTATTATAATTATTTACATCAAGCTTTAAATTCTTGAAATATGCAAGACGATTTGAAGATGATGATGCAAGATGATTTCTTTATAAACTACTATATTCATACAAGCCATTTAATTGTTTTTTATAATGTTTAAATATTGATATTTTTCTACTAATAATATTAATTATTTGTCTACTTCTCATTTTTTCTTTCTTTTATAAGGTTTTTTTTAACTTCAGAATTTTTATTTTTTAAGTGAAGTCTGTATATATGTACATATACATTTTTAAATTTCATTATGTTTTATATTTTTTGGACGATACTGTCTCTATATGTCTTCTTTTAATATCAGATGCTTTTGTGGCCATTAATATTTTATTTCTTTCATGTGTCTTGTGTTTATTCTTTTAATTCTTATTAGTCTAATAGTAATGCAATATCAATTAAATTATCTAATTTTTCATCCCCATAATTTGTCTAACACCTGAAAATATTTCTGGACTGTATCTTTTCTGATGTCCTAGGTCTTCAGAAGGCATATAAAGACACAGATCATGGAGTTTTTAGCAATTTTCCCTTATTTTTTTCTTTTGTTATTCCAGTATTATTTATCTGATGTTTATACACTAAAAATTTCAGAGAAAATTATGTTTACCTTTAATATATTACAGTAATATTTGTAATAATTATTGAAAACAAACCATTCTAAATAGTTTAAAAATTTTAATTTATTTAGTAATGTTTTAACACAATAGAGGCAACTAATAACTATTTAACAAAGTCATTAATGGCCAACCTAGTTGAGAAACATTTAAATTTTTACTCCTGTCTATTATCTCAAACCCTCCTTGTTTATTGGCATATAATATAATATATACATCCCCCCACTATACTCAAAATCTTTTAATCATCTCAGGAAATTTTTATTTAAATAAAATATTAAGATAGCTTTCATTGAAGATATTTACTAGCAGATATGTCGAATAAGTCAGTTGTGATATTATTAGCTTATAGGTTTATATCTCGTTCCTAATATTTATTTGCTATAATTTATTTGATGTTTTGTATTTAATTTAAAGTAATATTTATCAATTTAATTATTTAAAAACTAATTGTTTAACTTATGTATTTATGTTATTTACTAAAATATAATATTTTATCGCACAAAATTTGTTAATTTATGTAGTTCAACCCTGCCCAAAGTATTGATGGTACATACAATATCTTTTGCTATCAACAGTTATTAATATTTCATGTTATGTTCAAGATGTAGATGCTTGTGTAAGGCAAAAGAATTTACCTATAAATGATACTTAATTATTAAAGGTAGTATACCCACATTTGCTCTTTGCGAAAGCAGAAGGCAAATTCTAACACAGCCAAAATATCTATATTTGCAAAACAAAAGTTTGTTATTTCAGAATTATTTTTTCTAATCTTTATACATTACATTTTAGACAATATTTTTGCTTAAGTTTAATGTTGAACATTTTAAGAATTCTATGTTGTAGATACTTAGGTAAGATATTACTTATTAGTGATTTCTAATTATTTAAAGTAGTCTTTTTTTTTCCGTACCCTTCAACAAAATAAATAGAACATCATACACATATAAAACATGAAATGTATTATATATGCTTTTACTGAGCATATATAATACCACTTATATAAAATATAATACTTAAAATAGTGCACAATATTGAATATTTAATTATGGTTAAAAATAATTGAGATATTGTGAAGTTAGACTTGTACTGATATTAAATCTTTACCAGAGTAACCTTTAATCTCATCAACTTAGGCTGAATATAATCTAAAAAGATTTCACATGAAAGCAGTTATTGCATAATTTTTATTTTCTAAATTACTATGGACATCCTTCCAGATTACTAGGTCTCACAGCTCCTCAGGGGTCTGGGGGTTTCCAAGCTAATCTTGCCACAGATGGCATGAATATCTATCCCTTCAATCCCACGTGCGCGTTGTTTGATTTCTGTACCGCCTATGAGGCACAGAGACAAAACTGATGAGAAAGATAGAACTCAACGTTCTGACGGATATCAATCTTTCTCAACTGATGACCAAAGACATCAAATACCTGTATTAGCAGGCTTTAGGTGAACAGGTGGAAGGAAACTGTTGTCTCTCCCCATTTCTCCTTGGGTAGGAGACAGTGAGGCCACCGGACAGAACAGAAGAGGATCCTGAGTGCACAGCTATTGGAAGAACAATGTAAATCATTTTGATTGTGGCAGTGTATTGTAAGTAAGGCTTGCTTCCCACTGCTGTGAACACCCTTATTCCAGGCAGAGTTGGTTGATCAATAAAGGTAACACATAACAGCCACAGCAGAAACTGCATAATAGTTGCTGTCATTACATTTACAGTCTGTCACTGCCTAGCATGATAACTGTCAGAACATTTTATGGCACTGAAACTACTGTCAAACATACATTAAATATTGTACTACAAAAGATCTTGGGATAAACCTAATTCTCAGAATGACAACACAAACTCAAAATATGATATGACAAATATTCAAATAATTTATATATATTCATTTATTGTGTAATTACATGGGCATTGCAGTAGAAACTGCAATACTGGATCGACCCCCTGCAGAGATGGAGCTAAGTTTATCCAAGTTTCTATATTTTTTAAATACTATCAATTTTATAAAGGGCGGGCTCACTTATCGATTTACATTGACATTCCGTATTTCTCCAGTATTGAGGTCCACTTTAGGGTTATTGATATCCACTATAGGGCTATAGAAGTCCACTATGATGGAACAATTATACTTAAAATACTATGAATACTAAAATCGCACAATAACTTATCTATTTATTTTTAATTCTTGGAGATCATTGACATAACATTGTGGATTTCGTTGACTATTATTGATATTAAAAGAGTTAAATTGTACTAAAGTACAGTTTACTACTGTACAAGTCAGTGTAATTGTATTAAATTAAATCTACAAGACTAATATTATTAATTTGTACTTTATTATGAAACTTGAGGTCCATCCGCTAATGGATATCGGAGGGGCTACTTATGAAATTAAATAGGTTTTTAGATTGGGTACTCACCCTAAAACACAATGGTTAAATAGTTTTAAACCTAATTAGTAGGGATAGGATTTTTATGTGCTAAGAAATCCGAAATATGTACATAAATATGTGCTAATAAATTGTCAAATATTTAAAAAAAATTGTAAATAATATTTATTTATAAATTTTGTATTATTAAACAATATAAATTACTAATTAATTAGTAATTTTATAACTTAAAGTTACATAAATATGTATTTATTATACATTATATGAATAATATTTTTAAGAAATTATGTTAAATATGTACTCAGAGAAAACATAGCTGTTCAATAACAAGACATTAATAAGTAATTGTAATTAAACTAATTGATTAATAATTACTCAGAATGAATTATGAACAAATTATAAATGGAAATAAAGAATAATCCTTATTTAAATATTTAAAACTTTGGAAGAAATCAATTATTCAGCAGGGTCGGTTTCAAAATGATTGCAGATTAAACGCATTTTCAAATAAAAATCTTCGTCAGTTTGACCGCAGAATGGACTTGTACCGGCTAAAAGATCTATCAACATCTACTGATGTTATAGGGGCATACTTAAATGAAGCTATTTCCATTGCATCTAGTTCGGTATTCTGTATCACCTGGGGGGCTGTGTAATCATTTGTTATAATAAGGAATAATACCCTTGCTATTTTTAATATAGTCTAAGAAATTCTCGATGTAATTTATTATTGCCACTGCTTTTAATTTGTGTTCAATAATGAAGATATAGAATTTGTACCCACTATTTATGATAAATGATAAATTTCACTTTAAAGTTTCTTGCGTTCTCTTGAATTTTACGTTGTTGCTGCGAAAAATGTATTTACAATTGAACAAATAATTTAAGGAAATATCTGATTCAGGACCAAATACTTAAAAATTATAAATATTTAAGAAAATATGTGAAAATATGTAAAAAAGGCCAAATATTTAAAAATATGTGAAATAAAAATGGCTTCTTTTGGCCAGAAATGTCTTGAAACATCTGTAGTTAGTAAGGAATTGCAGATATCATGGTCAGGTAAAAATAAGTGAAAACATAAAAATCCTATCCCTACTAATAAGTAATAGGGATATTGAAACAAGAGTTTCATTGGAACTGGTTTAATTGTACTTGTTCATAAAAAGTCCATTTTTTGCCATCCAGCATAAGAGAAGTACTTTTTTTGAGATTCATGACTATTTTTCTTTCATATCTGTAGTTTTTAATTTTTTGTTTAAACTTCAAATAAATAATTAATTCATTTTACATTTATTGTTATACAAGAATATGGAATACCACAATAGAGAGGGAGCTTTGCTGATCACTATTTTTTTTCAAGCATTAATTACTGCAACTAACCCAGTGGTTTAAGAATCTAATAACGCCTCATATTATATTTCCAGATATCTTCAATATGGAGGTCCATTACAAGGTTATCAGTGGAGTGGTTTTAAGATCAGGCGCTATCGATTTCAAGTTACAAGTTCATGGCATTTTCTCCCCTTCCCTTCCCTTCTCTATCATTCCAAATTTCTTCAATGCTAGGGAATATTGTTGGGCTATCAGTGCAACTATTTATGAAAACAATGGATTTTAAGATCGTTTACTCGAGTATAGATTTTTATTAACTTTCCGGATTTCTTTGACAATGAGGTCTATAATAAGGTTATAAGAGGTGTTTTTTGAGATGAAACTACTTTAAGCGCAGTAGAGCAAATTGGCCTGCTATCGATTAGCTTGATCAGATAATATTGATGTGGATATCACTTATTAAAATATGAATGGCTTTTTTTTTAATACAATTAATTAAAAGATGAAGGCAAAATTAAGTATGTCTTTATCTTGAGGATTATGGAGTCATCCATTTTTTTGACAAAAATGAAATAATCAATTCGCTTTATACTTGTTATCAATTATGAAAAATGCCGAGATCCACTGCTCGAGATTAAAAAAAAATGAAGTAATCGAGGGTTAGTAGGAGAAGTGGTGATTTTAGGATCTCTAATCATACTATGTTTCTCCATATTTTTTCGACATTGAGGTCTATTGTTGTGTTATTGGCTTATTTGAATATTATTTTAATTTTAGGGAATACTATCGACTCAGAGATCGCGGTTTTGGTATTCACTCTAATCTTCCGGATTCCTTCAACGGTACAATAGGGGTATTCATAATACTGTGTTAAATTTAAAATGTTTTACCATGTTAAATGTCATAAGTATAGCATTGTGAGCAGCCCTATTTAAAGTCATGTTAAATGGTAAATGCATAAGAGCTCCTAGCGGATTTTTTGAGCAACTTGTTTAGTATCTTTCCTTCCAAAACTTCATGTTATTGTTTACTTCTAAGTTTTTATTAAAGTAATTTATTATAACATGCTTAAAATGAGTGTAAAAGTTGGCTACTGATTGTTTTGTTTTTTTAAAAGTCCAAAACAAAATAGAAAAGAAAAAAAAACACTACGAGTAAGTAATCTAATACGATGAAAAATAAAACGGTGACAAGCTCAGCTGGTCTGTTTCATGACGTCATTCTCCATTTAACAGACCTAGTAACAGATTCTCAGCTATGTTACATGTTTTATCGTTTTACATGGTAAATGGAGGAAATATTTCTCCATTTAACATAACTTTTTCCATTTAACACGCTTTAACATATTAAACTAAAGATCATGAATACCCATAATACATGTTGGCCTATCACAGGAACTATGTTAGACATTGCTGCAGCTCTTAAGTCAGCACGCACGCTTACATATCAGGTAATTAATCAATATTTTCTTGGATCTGCACATGGATTGGTTGTATGTGTAACCGAAACCTATCAGATTTAGTTTCCTCTAATATTAGAGAAATGCCTTTTGTGATTCACTCTTTGCAACGTCTTAATATATTTTTTCGATAATAAAGTCTACTATAGGTTAAACAATGCAACTATTTACAAAGGCACTACCGATTGTAACTTCCGTATAGATTTCAATAAACATTTCGGATATCTTTGAGATTGTGGTATATAATTGGGCTATCGGAGGCTCTTACTGAAGAGAAATGTCTTAAAGTGCAATAGAGTAAACTGGCCTAGATCAAACGAAAAGTGTAACTCATGTGTTCTCCTTCTCAAAAAATAAATCCCATAAAGTCGAAATTACTAATAGTGATTCCCTCAAGGCCTCTCATCCACAGGGAGGGGAAAGCAGCGAACTACGAAGCAACCCATTGCATTGAATGCCTCTCATCCATTACCTCAGTATTCGTCTAGAATCGTGGTTAAAGAGATAGCTCTTCGGAACGGTTTTTCTAATGAAGAATTTTTCGCAACTGTGCAAGATGAACCCGTTACCATCGATACCGGTTTTTTTTTCCATCAACTAGCGATAGGGAAGTAATTTTTGGGAGTTTCAACTGCTTTTTTCACTTCTCCGCCGTTTTTTTTTTATTTTTCGAGGGCTTTAGATATTAATAAAATAAGTAATTCACTTTGTAACCGGTAACTTTTGATGATTTGTAAACTACTGCTGTAACTTAAATTATAGTGATTACTAAATTTCAAATTTAACTGATTTTAGAAGAGGAGAAGATGGCTAGGGGGTGCGGTCAGCAACAAGAGTTAATGGCCTGGTTGTGGTGTACGCTTCTGCAATTCCTGCCATCGAGCTGAAGGGGGCGCTGGTGTCAGAGTCTGGAATAGGGGATTGGAGGGAGTCAAAGAACTTAACATGTCTCCGACCAATGAACTCTGATACTGTGTGGAGATCGAGGAGCTCATGTAGTTGTTCGGGCCATCCTTCGCAGCATGCTGTCCTGGAATCCCTGAAGGTGGCGCTGCGTGCCGTCGAACCATAGAATGGTGCTCCATTGACCAGCTCTACCCGAATCTGCCTTCACCATTAACTTCGGTTGAGTATTGAGAAAGATCAGCGTCCATTGTGCTTCTTTACATGTTTACGTTAACATGCACTCCAAAGAAAGTTCTTCAGCTTATGTTCTGAAGCTCTTGTGTTAAAAGGAAAAGTGCACCACTGAGTAACTGTCATCCCCACAATCTAAACTGGTCTGAACCTTGTGCGAAAAGATGAAGAAATGTACCAACTATGATGACCACACAAAATAAAACTTCATGAGAATACTTAAGACAGTGATGATAACTTGTTTTAAATCGAAAAATACAATGCCTTTAAATAATACTTTATTCAAATATAAGTACACAATCTTGAAGAACTTGATAAAATAACTTATTCCTACTTCAAATTTATTATTGCTTTATATCATAGCACATGAATTTCATGCTACTATTTATGACTGTACTTACTTATTATCATTATTATTAAAGTTATATATTAAAACAAAATGGCATTATCATTAGTTATCCATTGCTTCATAAATAACTGATATATCAACAATACAAATCAGATATAAGAGTTAACATTAATACATAAAATCTCTAACAACCTAAAAGAAGGAAATGGGAAAGTAATAATGCTGGCGAGATACATTTTTTTTTCTGACACAAAACATATTTTTGAGAAGGAAATGCAACAAACTGATTTTCATGACAAACCTTTAGCGTTAAAACAACTAATAATATAGATTATGTATAAATTTAAATGAAATTAGACATATACATTAAATATTTTTTATTTACATACAATGATTTGAAACTGTAGCTATTTTTTATTCCCCATAACTATGATACTTGGCAGACTCATCAGTTTTTACTAGTGATTATACGTAGTGTTCATTAACCTAATGAAATAACGGATGTTTTTCTCCTTTTGTAATATTAGTATGAATCTTACTGCTGTAAATGCAGACATTGACGAAATATAATCATGAGTTGGTAAATCATATTTATTGAGTAAACACAATGATGGGCGGAGAAAACACTTAATCTAATAACAAAAATCGATATCGTGGTTATAGCAGTCCATTTTCATTCAGTATTTGCCACAAAGACTGACCATTTCACGCCGCAACTGATCAGAAATGGACAGCAATGCAAAATATTTCGTAGAGACAGCTTTCGAGCAGATTTACCTTTTTCCTAGACTCGTTGGCACATTTCCATTGGATCGTAACTACAAACTATCATGGGGGCTGTTAGTTTTTATAATCGACCTAATCTTGAACGTTTTTGTATCGATATACGACTTCTCGAAGAATAGAAATGTTTTCAGAGGAACTATTTTAGTTACTCGTCGAATCTTCATGCTACAGCCAGCGTTCGTGAATTTTGCTAATCTGTATTTTACATTTGGGAGATTGAGGGAAATTTTTAAAGAACTCCTTGCTTTTGAACAGTTTACACAAGAAATTGGTGTAGTTTGGACCTTTCGCTACAGATGGTGGAACAAATACCTGTGTTTGCTCATGGTCTTGATTTCGATTGGGATCGAATTTTCATTTATTGATTTCAATGAAACGATTAGGCACACTGTAAAACGCTTTCACAATTACGTCGCAATTTACTCAATCGCTGAACAGATTTCTGGAACTACTTCACTTCTGGCATCTGCCATTTCGCACCTTAAGAAAATCAAAGATGACAGACAGGTGTTGAGAAAGTTGGAGCAGTTGATACGCCTTCGCAGAAATATAGAAGATTATTTCGGCCCCCAAATTCTGGCTTTGACTGCAGTGTCATTTGTATCAGCAGTGTTATTATCTTTTTGGTTAGTAACAACGGGATTGGACATGATAAATTCATCAATTTTCATTTTTGAAGTTGTGTTCTCTTTAATGGCCATATATATACCATTACTCTCAATTGCATCCCAGGTATGTAATTTATTTAATTATAAAATCTAACAAAACATTCTCGAGCAAACATCGAAATTGTATATATTTTACAAAATCAAATGAATATTGTAACTTAAATGATTACTATAATAACATTGATACAAGAACCAATGAAATGTAGTTGTATGTATCGTCTGCATTCTTAAGTCATATAAACGTATAAATACAAAATGCTGTAAAAAAATGAATACAAAAGTGGAACAAATATAAACGGTATAAAATCAATACAAAAGTGAAACAAATACAAACTATATATAAAAAAAAAACTAGATGACTAAAACATGTGATAATTAAAAAATGAACAATGGAATGAGAAAAGTAACTCAAAAAACTAATCTAACATCACTGAACACTTTCACTTCTCAGTCAAACTCAAACCGTAACACACACTTCCCTCTCCTATCTCCTCAGAATGGCCTTCATTGATCAGTGACGTGACAACAATTCCTTCTTCTCCTTCTGCAGGATTGTCACAGGAAGTAATAATAACACAAAACAACTAATAATATAGATTATGTATAAATTTAAATAAAATGAGACATATACATTAAATATTTTTTATTTACATACAAGTTTTGAAACTGTTGCTATTTTTTATCACCCCTAACTATGATACTTGGCTGAATCATCAGTTTTTACTAGTAATTATAAGTAGAGTTCATTAGTGTAATGAAATATTGTGGTGAAATAAAGGATGCTTTTCTCCTCTTGGGCTCTTGTACGATTAGTATGAATCTTACTGCTGTAAATGATATAACAGCAGACATTGACGAAAAAAAAAAGAGTTGTTAGCCCATATTTATTGAGTAAACACAAAAATAGGCGGAGAAAACACTTAATCTAATGACAAAAATCTATATCGTGGTAATACCAAGACATTTTCATTCAGTATCTGCCACAAAGACTGACCATTTCACGACGCAACTGATCAGAAATGGACACCAAGGCAAAATATTTCGTAGAGACAGCTTTCGAGCAGATTTACCTTTTTCCTAGACTCGTTGGTACATTTCCATTGGATCGTAACTACAAACTATCATGGGGGCTGTTAGTTTTTATAATCGACTTAATATTGAACGTTTTTGTATCGATATACGACTTCTCGAGGAATAGAAATATTTTTAGAGCAACTATTTTAGTTATTCGTCGAATCCTCATGCTACAGCCAGCATTCGTGAATTTTGCTAATCTGTATTTTAGATTTGGGATATTCAAGGAAATTTTTAAAGAACTTCTAGCTTTTGAACAATTTACGCAAGAAATTGGTCTAGTTTGGACCTTTCGCTACAGATGGTGGAACAAATATCTGTGTTTGCTCATGGTCTTGATTTCGATTGGGATCGAATTTTCATTTATCGATTTCAATGAAACGATCAGGCACACTGTAAAACGCTTTCACAATTACGTCGCAATTTACTCAATCGCTGAACAGATTTCTGGAACTACTTCACTTCTGGCATCTGCCATTTCGCACCTTAAGAAAATCAAAGATGACAGACAGGTGTTGAGAAAGTTGGAGCAGTTGATACGCCTTCGAAGAAATATAGAAGATTATTTCGGTCCTCAAATTCTGGCTTTGACTACAGCGTCATTTGTATCAGCAGTTTTATTATCTTTTTGGTTAGTAACAACGGGATTGGACATACTAAATTCATCAATTTACTTTTTTGAAGCTGTGTTTCCATCAATGGTCATATATGTTTCTTTGCTGTCAATTGCATCCCAGGTATGTAATTAATTTAATTATAAAATATAACAAAACATTCTCCAACAAAAATCAAAATTATATATATTTTAAGAAATCAAATGAATATTGTAACTTAAATGATTACTATATTGATACTAGGATCAATGCAATTTGGTTGTATCGTCTTCATTCTTAAATCATTTAAACGTATGAACTAATGCATTTGTAACTAACTTAAAAACATTTCAAATTAAAAAAATCTGATATTAGTCAATCTCTAATCAAGAACAGAAGTTATCCCAAAAGCTTTTACTTTTTTTAAATGCGTGGGGCCCGCCACCTCCTTCCACTTGTAATCGAAAAATATTTGTTTTTTTCACCCCTAGTGTTAGTGGAATGCCTTTAGTGATTCTCTCCCTCCCATCTTAATCTTTACTTATTTTTTGGATCTTAAAGTCTACTATAGGGTTATGGGTGCAACTAATTTACGAAGGCACTACCGAATTAAAGATCACGTACCATTTTAACTCTCGTACAGATTTGTATCAACTTTTGCGATTTCATTTACATTTTGGAATATAATTGGGCAATCGGTTTTTTGTTTCAATAAAACAAAATTATCAATACTCTTTAATCAAAATCTCTATCTCAGAGGTACACCACACAATGATCATTGATATTTGAAACATTTTACAGACCAAGAATTCAGCTTTTGCTACAGATACTTTTACATTTTGGAATATAATTGGGCAATCGGTGGCGTTTTTTTTTTTTACAGAAACTTCTTCTAAGTGCAGTAGAGCAAATTATACTGGATCAAACGACAGTCGTAACTCCTAGTGCTTTTTTCCACAAATAATGACCATAAAGTTGACATTACTAATTAGGTCTCTCTGCAATTGCCCATCGGGCTTTGTCTATCGTCCCGATTCGGAGTAGACAAGATGACTCTTCGGAACTGTTTTTCTGATGATAAAATTATTTCGGATTGGAATTATCATAAAAAATAATAACAAAAATTATCAATACTCTTATAATAATAGTCTCTATCTCAGAGGTACACCACACTATTATCATCGATATTTGACAAATTTTACAAACCAGGAATTCAGCTTTTGCTACAGACATTGCTAATATAAAGTACTTCTGTTGGAGATAATCCTTTCTTTGGTTCATCGAAGTGGCAGGTGAAAGTGATATGGACGCCAAAAGAAATAAGTTCGGCGAATTTTCTCATTTGTGTCATGATCTTCAAATCGACGATGACCAACATCCATGGTGCCACGACGACCACGACGACTTCAGTCTTCGAATGAGACACATTTCGATACATTCTTGACATTTCTTGTAATTAACTTTTCAGTCCATTTGTCACTCTTATATCGCAACTAAATCCCAGCAGAACGTGATCGGTTAGAACTTCAGACGAAAAATGGCCAACAACATGAACCGTGGTCCCCCCCCATCGAGTCACACGTTTGGATCGTTCGCGCATTTTAGTGCGAATTCGGACGACTCGATTTCGCAGCTTTTCGCTCCCAGAGGACTAACACATATTTGGTAATGCTTTTAACAGGTCTTTCTCGGTCAGTGTGCAGGATGCACCCGTTACTGTGCTTTTATCACCAACTAGTGTTAGGGAAGTAAGTACCTTTTGAGAGTTTAAAATGCTATTTTTCACCTACCTCCCATTTTTTCGCTTCCCATCAGATCGCTTTCCTCTGCAGCGATCGGGATTCCACAAAGCCCTTCCGATCTGGCGCCGTATAGGTACTCGTTCGAAGCCTCACCTGGCAGGTTGAGCACTTTCTTAATTCCTGCCCTAATTGTTTCGTCTACCCTAGTCCAATCCCCCTTGGGGAATTGGCCATTTCTCATTTGGAAGTTTAGTGCTGGATAGACGAAAGTCCTAAGTTCATCGATTTTCTGCCAGGGGGTCAGCTTGGACGTCTGGATTGCCCCCGGCTTCGCCACTATTTCCTCCATACTAGCCTTAGGAGGCAACGCCTGGAACCCAACCGGGACGCCCAGAAAACTCTGCATATCGCCCTCCTGTAGATAGTCGATGTTCGTTCCTTCTATACTAAATAGAGAATCACGGATCCCCACAGGTGTCTTACCAGACAAATGCATTGACCGGGATTTTGTGGGATTGATCCGCAGCCCGATCTTGTTCAGTGCCTCAGTTTCTTTGTCGATCTGTCTCTGGAGGCCCTCTGGACTAGAAGAGAGAAGGGCGATGTCATCCGTATAGGCTAGGACTGTGTGCTCATCACCGGAGTTTAGCGCTTATATCACGTGATCTATCCCCAGGATGAAGAGGAGCCCACTTAAGGGGCATCCTTGCTTGATAACTCTGTTTATCCCGATAGGATCAGAATCACCAGAGAGGGTGCTTACAGTGGTGAAGAATTCTGTGTAGAGGTCTCGGATGATCTCCACCATTGCGCTTCCGACCCCCTCATTACTAGTGCTCCGGTGATACAGGCATGAGGGAAGGATCCAAATGCATCTGAAATGTACAGCCATGCGGTGCTGAGTTCGCTCTTGTTTCTTCTGGTAGCTACCATCCGCTGACGGAGAACAAAGTTGTGCTCAAAAACTCCATCATAAGCGGTGAACCCTTTCTGGTAGTGTGACAGGACCTCATGGACCCTACACCAGGACGATATCCGGTCAGTCAGGACTCCAGAATAAATTTTGTATATCGTCCTGGTGAGGGCAATCGGTCTATTATCCTTTATCTGAGAGGGAGATTTAATTTTGGGAAGAAAAATGGTCTTGGAGTCCTTTCATTCAGCAGGGACCCTGCGGTGCTTGAGGCAAATGTTAAAAATGAGGGCTAATAGCTTGCCCTCAGGGTCTACCTTCCACCAAGATCTATAGTCGATGCCATCCTCCCCGGGGCCGAGTTCTCGAATCGTCGTAGGTGGTCAACTACCTCTTCGGGGGTTAAAGCAGTCATGACGACTTCCTCTCCCGACATCGGGACCCCGTCGCGCACACTGGCGTCGAAATCTCCCAAACTGTCTCCCTCCAGACGCGCAGTTACCTGATCCAAGGGAAGGTCGCACTGCACGGAGGGCTCCCCCATTACCATTCTGATAGCTTTCCGTCTGTTAAGACGATAGATCCGCTGGATGGTGCTGGGATCAGAGGGGTTAATAGTCTATCTCCCTGGTCCTCTTCTCTCCTTCAGTCGAATCTTACATATAAGACGGACCTTTTCTATTATTTTGATAAGTAACCCCTCAAAAGCCATCCATGACTCGTTCTCCGCATATAATTTAAAAATCTTCCTCAGATAGTTTTTGTACTGTTCAAGTAGGGCATCCTCTTCTTCTTTAGGAGCACATCTTCTTAAGGAAGTCCTGATTGCTCCATGGCCACTAAAAAAGGAAAATATTATTACAGTTGTTTTTAATTTAAAATGGAAATTTAATTCAATTTTAAATAAAAATGTTCTTTTTTTAAAAATTTAATGTTCGGAAATTGCTCATCCTTCAGATGCCTTTCATATACAAGCACAGATGGTTTAATTAATTCAGGAAATGTCAAAATGGAACAAAAATTATATGATAAAAACAAAGAAATAATAACAAAATTATCAATACTAATAAAAATCTCTAACTCAGAGTTACACCACAAAATGATCATTCATATTTGACAAATTTTACAGACCAAGAATTCAGGTTTTGCTACAGATACTTTTACATTTTCGAATATAATTGGGGAATCGGTGGCGCTTTTTTTTTTTCAGAAATTTATTTAAAGTGCAGTAGAGCAAATTATACTGGACCAACGACAGTCGTAACTTTTAGTGCTTTTTTGCACAAATAATGACCATAAAGTTGACATTATTAATTAGGTCTCTCTGGAAATGCCCATCGGCCTTTGTCTATCGTCCCGATTCGGAGTAGACAAGATGACTCTTCGGCACTGTTTTTCTGATGAAAAAATTATTTCGGATTGGAACTATCATAAAAAATAATAACAAAAAATATCAATACTCTTTAATAATAATCTCTATCTCAGAGGTACACCACACTATTATCATCGATATTTAACAAATTTTACAGACCAGGAATTCAGCTTTTGCTACAGACATTGCTAATTTAAAGTACTTCTGTTGGAGATAATCCTTTCTTTGGTTCATCGAAGTGCCAGGTGAACGTGATATGGACAAAGACGCCAAAAGAAATAAGTTCGGCGAATTTTCTCATTTGTGTCATGATCTTCAAACCGACGATGACCACCACTTCAGTCTTCGAATGAGACACATTTCGATACATTCTTGACATTTCTTCTAATTAACTTTTCAGTCCATTTGTCACTCTTATATCGCAACTAAATCCCAGCAGAACGAGATCGGTTCGCACTTCGCACGAAAAATGGCCAACGATATGTACCTACCTAGTGAACGCGTTTGGATCGTTCGTGCGTTTTAGTGCGAATTAGGACGACTCGATTTCGCAGCTTTCCGCTCCCAGAAGACTAACACGTATTTGGTAATGCTTTTAACAGGTCTCTCTCGGTCAGTGTGCAGGATGCACCCGTTACTGCGCTTTTATCACCAACTAGTGTTAGGGAAGTAAGTACCTTTTGAGAGTTTAAAATGCCATTTTTCACCTACCTTCCATTTTTTCGAGGGGTTTAGTAATTGATGAAACAATTAATTCACTTTTAAACTGTTGCTAAATAACAGTGAACGTGAAATTCAAACTTTTGATGAAATATAATACTGCCCACGCATCGTAAATTATAATAGTACCGTCTTGGGAACTCTGTTATTCGAACTTAACACCTTCCTTTTCCTTGCCGACTCCAACGCTTCTTTCCGGTTCTCGAAGGGGACGGTAACGTCTATAACGAAGGCTCTGTCTCCCTTAGTCAAAAGAAGGTCCGGGCGCAGGCCGGAGTCGTCGACCGCTTGATTCAATCCGACGACAGTGTATCCTCGGTTCTTCGCCGTCTCTTCCAATCGGATGACAATGGCGTCATGCCTCTTCTGGCGCAGCACTGTGTGCACATTGCACTGGCCCAGCACATGTGCTAGGCATTCATTACTGAAAATGCACCGCCTGCAGCCCTTATCGTGGTCGTCTCCGTATCTGCGATGTCCATTCAAAGGGACCAACTGGAGTCTTGCCCTGTGTATGAATCTCCAGTCAGCAAAGGAAAGGAAATCGCCGGTATGGAGGAAGTGTCTGGAGTCCGAGAGTTCTTCATGGCATCGGGTACTCTTCCTTAAACTAATTTCCTTGTTATAGTGATTCATAAAAAATCATTTTTAATTATAGAATATATTTTTAACTATGGTATTTTATTATGTTATAGTTTTGTTTGAACATATTTTTACAATTTTTTTAAATTTATTTATTATACTGAAATAATCACCTATTTGATTTTTTTTTTTTTTCATTATTCTTTTGCTGTCTAAATATTTACTTGAAACTTTTTGATTGGTGGTCTTTGATTTTTCTGTTATCATAGTTAATGTGTTCATACTATACTTCATTGAGTACTTTGTATCGGTAAATTTCTGGAAAGGATTTTTTATATATTATTTTTTTAAATGTTTTTTATAAGGTTATTATCTGTTATTATTGTTTTTTAAATTAAAATATTGGGTTCTTGGGAGGTTTGAATAA
>NW_027107765.1:553941-557185 GCF_000696795.3 Halyomorpha halys | reverse complement strand
TAATGAGTGTGTAATTAAATGGGCCGTTCCCGGAGGTACTGCAATACCGGGTCAACCCGCGACAGAGGTGGAGCAAGCCCCTAGCACTCCGTCATTTTCCAAAAATCAGTTTAATCTTCTGGATCCTCTATGAGGATCGTACCAGAGATTAAGCTGATAAGAACAGATACTACACTTTGATCTTAGCCAATAGGCCGAGAAGCGATACTATAGCATTATTATAATGCTAATATAAAGCCCTAATGAATACTAAAACGGTGGGAAAAAACCGCGTCCCGATATCTAGATTCAAACTCGAGATATTCGATTTTTACGGTTTAGCGACTCTTCAATGACAGAGCATAAAGCACATCACATCCTAAATAATTTAAGGATACTCGGAAAGACATAAGGGTATTAAAAATAACGAAAGGTGTCGATTATATATCGCGCAGACACGCCTGTGCTGTACTCTAGGAGCATATGGTGAAACTAACTGAGGCATAACCACTTGGACAGCAGTAGCATATGGTTCCACTGTAGAATGATCTTCATACAAAAATATAATACTGTTGGTTTTCAATTTAAAATTAAAAATTTAATTTAAGAAAAAAAAATTCTTTTTACAAAAAAATTTTTATGTGCTGACTGCCTATACCTTTAATAGAATTATTAAACATATAGCATAATTCTATGTCCCAATGGTTTTTAGTGTAGGATTGGTCCAATGTAATAAATTAATATTATATAATTTTGAAAAAATAACAAAAATTATTATTGCTCATTAATAGAATGATTTAATGATGTTAGTAATACATACATATATATGCATATATATTATACATATATATAGATATTAGTAATACATAATGTTGTAGGTTTTTTAATCTCCTAATTAGCTTACTAAATGGATAATTTATTACCAACAATACTATATACACAATTATTACGATATGTAAATAATCAAAGTTAAGTTGAATCTCTAAAACATTAAAATTTGATATGAAACTGATTTGATATTTGATTTGGGCAAACTTTCACACAGGTCTGCTAGTATTAATATATATATATATATATTTTAACTAGGAAATTAAAACTATTTATCATATGTTTGAAAAATTGTTCATGATACAAATTAATGTTCAAAATATTATATCAAGGAAATAACCAGGACTCAACAATTGTAATACTTTAATTTAATTGATAATGTCAATACTGTGAGGTCCATTTTGTAGGTTAAAATTAACACAGACATAAAAGAGATAACAGAAAAAAAAAAAAATCGTATATATATTGTAATAATTAAAAAATTTACTTAAAATTAAATAAAAGAAATATTTAATAGTTTTAACTTATTCTCAGATCTAAAATATAGTTTTAAGATGACAAGGTTAAATGAAAAGATTAAATATTAAATAGATATGAAAATTTTTATTTTATTATGAACTCTTAAATCTCAAGGCAGGTTTCTAAGCAATCAGAACAATCGACTAAATTATTAATTACCTTTACAAATATACTTAAAATTCTATGTTGTACAACACTAACCAATTCATGCTCTTCTATGATGACTAATGGTTTTTGATGACTTCTATTTCACAAACTAACGAAGCATTTGGTGCTCTAATAGTTTTCAACAAATCTAATCCCGGCAATCCAAAACAAAGAGTCACTTTAACTTTTTGGATGATTCTAGACATCTTCTTATTCAAGATATCTCAAAAAGTGAGAGTAGACAAAGGAATCTTCCATACCTCCTGCCTCTAGGAACTGTACTCCTTTTCCAAGTCTAAACACTGTATAACAAAAGCCCTTTCCTTCTCCTTGCCTAGAGGTTCGGTGCAAAACATCGATTGTAGCACAACGGTTTTGAGTTTTTTCTTATGATTTCCTTTATGAATATCATTTTTTAACACTTATCATAAACTTCTATTTTTTTTCTTAAATCTACTAATAAAATCTTGACAGGAAGATAAACATATTTGATGAATATGCTCAACATGGCAGTGAGACTTCAGAATGGTGGTACCATTTTGGCTTTTTGATATCTTTTGTAACTGCATATTTATTGATGAAAATTGATTAGCTTGATTTTAGGTTTAATAGTACAAATAAAAAATACTGAAATGATAAATAATATAAAACATACAAAAAATCATTTATATATAAAAAATAACTATTTACTCATAAAAGAGGATATTACAATCTATATATATATAATCTTGTCTTCTCTTCTGTAATAAGCCCTACAGAAGAGTTATACATTTTAGATATATTGAGCAAACTCCATGCAAAAAGCAAAAAGTATATTGTATGCATTACATTTTTTCATTAAGATTGATACAAATCGGTAATTAATTTACACTACAAAGAAAAATTGTTTACAGATATATAACTAAGAGAAAAAAAAAAGAATAGAATAAACAAAAAAAGAGGTAAGAAAAATATAATATTTTTTAAACTACATTTTTTCATTAGCATTTAAATATATGAATGCATAAAAAAATAGTATATTTTGAATCATTTACTTACCTAATATTAATATCAACCAAAATACTAAAAAACCTAAAAATAGCCAATAAAATAGAAGAAAAAATTAAATTAAATGGATATGTAAAATTAAATGAGAAAGGTAAAATAAGTAGAAAGATTGTTAAGTATAAAAACAAAGCTTAGAGAACAAACAGTTAAAAATAAAGGAGAAAAAAATAGCAGCTTAAGAAATACATAAAACTATAAAGAGAATAAAAAACGACTATAAACAAAATACTGGAAAGTTATCAATTAACATTGCAAGTCTATGCTGTTGGGGAATTCTTTTAATTGCTTCTAGTATTTATTAAACAGTAGGTGTTACAGTAGGAACCATGGGTCCCTCTGTATCATATATATATAAATACAAACACATACGTACATAGTTTTAAGACTTTAACAATTTTTCCTTTGGGTTTTGTTTTAACTTATTTTATTTTCATTTTATATACCATCTATTTAATTTTTTTTTTTTTTTATTATCTTTTTGGTTTTGTTTAGTTTTTACTAGCATTATCATATTTCATAAGATATTATATACAAAGATATAAGTAAATAAATCAATTTTTTTTTTTCATCTATGTGTATAAACGCTAATGAAACAATGCAAGCAAAGCAGAGGCTATAAAATAATATAATTTAGTTTTAAGATCAAAGATTTATCTTAGAAAAAAAATCGTACATATATAATTTTTAAATTTAATTTTTTTTTTTTTTTTTTATAAAAAAATTA
>NW_027107765.1:526687-553620 GCF_000696795.3 Halyomorpha halys | reverse complement strand
AAAAAAATTATATATATTGTAATAACCTCTTTTATGAGAAAAATAGTTATTTTTTATATATAAATGTTTCAGTACTGTTTATTTGTTGTATTAAATCAAAAAAGCAAGCTAACCAATTTGGTTCAGTCAAATATGGAGTGGAAAAGATCATTAGAAAAGAAGATGGCGGTGCATGTCCACCGGAAGTCCAGTGAGTCGAGACCATGTTGAGCAGATTCAAATATTTTAAACTTTATTTTAATTTCCCATCATAATTTTAGTTATAGTAAACTTATATAAAAAATAGAAGTCAAGAAGAAGTGTTAATGAATAATATTCATAAAGGAAATCATAAGAAAAAACTGAAAACTGTAGTGCGACAATCAATGTTGAGATTAGAGACACCTGTAGAAGGGTAAGGAACAAAGCTTGGTTTTAGGATCACTGGTAGTTTAGGCGGGAGAGGGAGGACATCCCCTGGATGCAGGAGGCCCTGATCATCCTTTGTCTACTCTCATTGGTGGACATCTAGAATCATCCATGAAAATAAAGTGATTCTTTGTTTGTATCACCGAGAGATTGGATGTGTGCTGAAGAGAGTTAGAGGACCAATGCTTTGTAACAGTCAGTGTTTATGAGAAAGAAGACAAAGAAAACCATCAATCATCAAAAGATTATCTAAATTGGTTAGTTTCGCTCTACCTAACCTAGAAAAACACGTCCTGAGATTAAGAGTCAATAATGTTATATAAAATAAAATAAAACCCTCCTATTTGTTTAATATTAAAGCTTTTCATCTGAACCTAAGCTATACTTAAGATATAAGAATAAGTAAAAACTATCAATTATCCTTTTATTTAATTTTAAATAATTTTGGAATATTAAAATATATATTATTTTTTTCTCTGTAGTAAGCACTAAAGCAGAAGTGTATGTTTTTGAATAAGATGCATACTTCCATAAATAGCTTATTATCTGCATGCATTACATTGTTGTACTTAGACTTATGCATGTGAGTACAAAATGTATTATATAAAGCAGATTATTTACAGGCATATACCTGAACAAAACAAAAAGAGGTTAAAGAGAAAAAAAAAACATGTATTTAGGTAGTGACATAAATGGATACACAGAATAAAATAAATTATATGCTGTATTATAAATAAAAATTGCTCCTTCAAGTACTTACAAATCTATAGTGAAAACAATTCTTTGATGGTCCATTGGTTGGTAGTTTATTGGTTCATTCAAATCATTATTATTTTCCGATGAAAATTTTTCAGTCAAAAGAACAAAACTTTAGACATGTAATTGTCGAGAAAATTTTTGATAAAGTTACAATACCATAAGTTCATTCCCAAAACTACAGTAATAATATAGATTAAAAATATTAAAATGAACTTCAGAATTATAAAATATATTTTTTTTCAGAAAATTTAAATCACCTTTTGAGAAATGTTGTCTTATTCCAATCTATATAGTGATGTTAATCATATAGAAAGGGCATAGAATATACCAAGGGCGTACCCAGGATCAAAAGGAGGAGGAAGGGGGGGGGTCAAGCCATAGTCAATCAGGTTATGACATTTCAGTACGGAAAAGACAAAATGAAACCAAATTTTTAATGAAATTATATATAATTAAAGCAGTACTTAATTTTTTTTCAAGCAAATCATTATAATAACTATTATAATTATTTGCTTGAAAAAAAAAAGTATTAAGATAATAATTTTTTCACTTTTAGGGGGTCTGCTACCCCCTTCCTGCCTTCCTCTGGATATACCCATGGAATATACTGTAAAATAAATCCTATTTCATTTCTTTAACTAATTAGAGAAGCTTCTATAGGAATTACAAAATTTGTTCTCTGTTTTCCATCTAATTTATGAGGACTTAAAAACTGTGTGATTAAAAAACAAGAGATATCTCTGTAAAATTTCACATTTTCCAAAGTCTATATCAATAGAATGACTTAACCAATTTCTTAACCAAACATAAAGAAAATCTGAAATGGTTAGGTCCAAAAAAGTGTTAAACTAACATTGAATGAGCCAGCTAGTAGAGGGAAAAATGCAGAAACCGGTATATCAGAAACTTCAAATCATAATTAAGTACAAGCCATAAAAAATACCATTAAAATATCTGCTTATGTTGCAAATGAATTTAACAGAAAATCGGAAGACATATTTTCATATTATGATGAAACTCACTTGTTCTTTGACATATTCAAAGAAGATTCACTGAAATCTAATATGTATAAGAACAGAACTGGCAATACTTAACAAGTCCGGTGATGTAACCCACTATGAAATTTTTCAACCAAGTTATTTTCCACACCAATACTATAATCAACAGATTACTTATACCAGAAAGCAATAGAGTATACAACAGATATTTAAAATTGTGTCAATTTGTATGTTACAGGAATACAGCTAAGTATTTAATGGGTGTTAATAAAAATAATTTTCCTTTCCATACTCACCTGTTGAGAAATTCAGTTTCATTTTCAGTCAATGGATATTTATTTAGTACTTCTTTAATGGAGGCTTTCCACTAGGAACTATAGTCCAATAGCCCGGAGGGAAAGAAATAAGTTATTTCACCCTAATTTTTTATTACTTTAATAAAAACTATACATTTTTACCAGTCAAAATTGATGTTTCTGCCAACCATGGTTGAGCGAGAATAAAAATGACAGCTGTTTCGTAACAAAAAAAATTTTTTTTCATTCAGAGATCCATAGCTTTAATGAAAACTATGAATACTAAATAAACCTCACAGAACATCATCTAAAGGAGGAGTAAGAGTAGCAGTTTTGATATTTCCCAAAATTGAGTTTTTTTTTTATCAGAAACAAACATTTGTTTTGTGAAAAAGTATATCCCAGGAAATCTTAGACATACAAATGCCTATTAGAGCTTATATTTTAGAAAATTTCCTCTACTTTAAATAATGTACTATGAAATTTTTTAGTGTTGTAGATGGTTTGAAACTCCAAATGAAAAATGAGCAGAATGTTTAGGTTTTCCTAGAATAAAATAAACTACATGGGGCGAGTACCTTAATTTTTTTTTAAATAAAACTTACTGTATCTCTTATATAGTCTAGATAAAAATTTAACCTTTCTTCAATAGAAAATAACGCACAATTTTTCCTTTGCTTGATCTCAAAAATTAATTTTTGTAAATTCTGGAACAACTACCACTTTTTACTTCCCCTTACCATTGTTGGCAGATTCACCAATTTAGACTCTTAACCATATGAAGATTACATTAGAGTAATTACTAATTGTGGTGAAATAACTTATCTTTCTCTCCTCTTGGACTCTTGGTATTTATAACTGGAGTGCTAAAAACAAAAAATGATCAATATCAGATAAATCTGATTTCCTAAACATAATAAAAAAAAATAGTTTAGCATTACTACATCTGCAAGTGACAGCAATGGCAAAAAGGCATATAAAGTAAAATTTTCTTTTTGGAAAGTCTTCAGTCAAGCAGATGACAATGTTTCTGGAAAACTTTTTAAACAATGATGGACTTTTGATATAAAAGTTAACATGTCAAGTTTCTTTAAAACAAATATACCAAACATTCAGGATCTGAGGTTATTCACAAAGAAACTTAAGGGAAAACTTTGCACTAAATAGAGTAATACTGACACCATAGGTTGATATAGTTCCCTATCAAACTATAAAATGGTGCAGTGCCTAGCCCATATCTGCCTTCACTATTGCCTTTGATTGAGAATTGAGGGCAAAAACATCCATTATGATTCCAGATATGTTTGTGTTACCACACAATCTTGGGTCAGTTTTTCCACTAATTAGGTGCTCTTGTGTTTAAAGAAATTGTGTTCTACTTAGAAAATGCCATACAAATAATTTAAACTGAACTGTATTTACAGAGAAGAAATATGCTAGCTGTAATCACCACACAAACCAAGATTAGTGGCAGCTCTAAAGATGGTGACAACTTGTTACTTGTCCCTACAACAAATGTAATACTGTACATGCATTAGTAATCTATTTATCATGCCACTATATATGACTACTTACTAGTAATGATTGATCAATATTAATGAATTATTAAAGTTACTATGATTTTAAATAGTAACGTAATTTGTTTTTATCGCTTCATAAATAACTGATCTATCAACTTAAGTGATAACAGAAGTATCACCATTATTAATAAAAGCTAATCACGGACAACTTGGACGATAGAAGACCACGAGGGAAGGTAATAGAGAAGGCGTGGATAACGGCTTTACTCTTTCTGTCACAAAACATACTTTTAAGAAGCCAATAAAATCAACTAAGTTTTACGAAAAACGTCGAGCATTAAAAGGAGCAAATAATATACATAATAAATAAATTAAATAAAATTAGGCAAATATATTAAACCTTCTTTATTTACATCCAATATACAACATCTAAAATACAAAAATATTAATCACAAAATTATTTGTTGGAGCGTTCGCTCTCCTTTTTTAAAATATTACATTGACTTACCTGTATATAGCATATGTAGTAAGTAAGAGAAAGTAAAGCGACCATGCAAATTTTCGACTTAGATGTCAACAGAAATACAATGCAATTGAAATGCAACGTTTTCTACCGGAAGTCCCACATTATAATCGAATTTTAACATATTTTCGAAGTTCTCGGAAACGGGATTATCTCTAACAAAATATTTTGATTAAAATCCGTACATCAATGTACAATTAGATGGCCTGTAATATCAGCTAGGTCATCTTCTCACTGAAATTGTTTGACAGGACTTAAATACCGAACTTTAAAAATTACTTCCTCTAAAGTACCTTTAGTATTTTTTTTGTTTGAAATAATCGACCATTTCGCAATTTTATTAGCATTAAAAAATGGGGAAATATAAACTATGAAAAGATTTGATAATTAAATTAAGGAGTTAAAAGGAAAATTTGTTCAGGTTGTAAACACATTTTGGGAAATAAGAGTAGTCCTGGCTCGGATCCAACGTGTGCAATCAAAGGAGAATGGATGGAGACCACCTTGACACGTCCATCTCTGACCGAATTGAGAAAAACAAACATTTGTCAATGAGCATTTGTAAAAATCGAATTTATATTGGGTAGCAAGACTGGTACAATAATTAAAAGATCTGTTTTATCACGAATTTTAACAGACGGACCCAAGGGCACCCGTTACTTGATAACTTTTTTTTTTTTGTCACGATAGTTAATAAATAATATATTTTTTTGTACGGCACTTAACCTATATTAACAGTTTACAGTCAATGGTAAATGTTTACTTCAGGTCCTCCAAAGAGGAGACAATCCGTTATAGTACAAGAGCCCGGATGAAAAAAAAGTCGGTTATTTCACACCAATTTTTGATTACTATTTAAAATGGATGAGTCGGCCAAGTATCGTTAGGGAGGTATCAACAATACTTGAAAACTTAAAAGAACATTATTTAAAGTCGATTAAATTTGCTAAAATATGAGCCTTAATTGAGCTATTTATGTTCAATAGTTTCCGGAATATAGCTTTTTAAAAAGCAACATTTCATTAAAAAGATGTGAAAAATGTGTACTTAATGAATTTATTTTGAGAAATCTATATCTCAGGAACCATTCGACGGACTGATGTCTATTAGCACTCAAATTAAAGCTAGTTTAATGTACTACAGAGTAGTTTATGACGTTTTATCTTTGTAGGGGTAGTAGTTTTCATGATATTTGACAAAATGAATGCAAAATACGTTGATTTCCAGTTGCTCGGACAAAATGATTGATTTTTTCTCTTCTTGGGCTCTTGCACAATTATTGATTGACGAGTGTATTGAAGACTTTTTGTTTTAGGTTAGTTTACAATATTAACCGCCTTTCAGGAGAGAAAATTTCTGTTTCTTTCCCCTTTAGTTAAAGTTTAGATTATAAATGGGCCAAAATTTTCAGATGCATTTCGCACCTCGTCTACTTCTAACTTTTAAATATCGATGAATAAATAAAAACTAGAGGGGAAAAATCCTTGTCGAAGTGGCGGGGAATTTCTTTTTAAACTTTTGAGAATCGGTCACTCCCGCCACTTTTCGAGTACCTTCGGGTTATCGATGTACTGTTTGGTCTAGTAATAATGGTTTGCCGCCTTTTTTTTTTGGGAACTTAAAGTAAACATTTACCTTTTTTTTTTAAATCCCTAAAATAGATAAATCATAAAAAAAAAGGAAGGTAAAACATATATGTAATTACTAATATTGTTTCCTTTCACTGGAAAGGAATATAGGACTGTCCGGAATTTACGGAGCATGCGCAGTACAGGTTTCGGGAGGAAAAACCCAGTACTGCGCATGTTCGTATAGTCAGGATTGGTTGTTGGAACAGACTTGTATAAATATGGATACCATAAACATCGATAGGAGTGATAAGCTTATCAATGAGTTTACTCTAAATAGTTTTTCCCCGGGCAACCCGACAATACAACAAAACGAAGGGATAATTGTGATGTTCGGCTTTCAAGGTTGTTAATTATATCATTTGTATCAGGATTTATACTGAAGACATGACACTGCCCAGAGTAGCTATTGTAAAGTTATTTCCTTACACATTTTTGTATTTTTATTGTTATTGAGATGTTACTAAACTTCAAAACTGCAGGTAACTGGTGCCAATAAAGGGATCGGATTCGGAATTGTAAGAAATCTCTGTAAACAATTCGATGGCATTGTATATTTAACTGCTAGAGATGTAGAAAGGGGTAAAAAGGCTGTAGAAGAATTGAATGAGGTGGATTTTCAATTATTTGGTGTATTTTTGGTATTTGTCTCATATACATAGTTCTATTTTGTTATTCATGATAGCTGGGACTGAAACCAGAATTCCATCAATTAGATATTGATAATACTCAAAGTATTACCAACTTTGCAGAATTCATTAAGACTACTCATGGTGGGATCGATGTACTTGTCAATAATGCTGCGATTGCTTATGGGGTATGAAATTTAATTAAATATGCTGATTTAGTTTTTTCTTATGTCAGTTTGTAAAAAACTGTGAATAATAATTGATATTTATTCTTAATTTATTTTTAGTATAATGCTCCTGAACCATTTGGAGAACAGGCTGAAGTAACTATGAGAGTAAATTTCTTTGCTATGATTGATGTCTGTAATGCTCTTTTCCCATTACTCAGGCCTCATGCCCGTGTTGTAAACATGTCTAGTGCTCTAGGCTTTTTACAAAGAGTACCTGGTGAACACTTGAGGAAGAAATTAGGAGATCCTAATCTGACTGTAGACGAATTGACAAGTCTGATAAAGGAGTTTATTTCGTAAGTAGATACTACATTTACATTTTATTTCTTATGTTGCCGGAAAAAAAAAACACTATTATACAGTTCATTATGTTGTAACCATTGATCATTTTAATGGTAATATGTTTCCTTGTAATGCACAAATTTATTTTGTAATATCACAAATATTTGATTGAGTAATTGTACTTCTTGGTGTTGGTATGCTATTTATTCTTAAATGAATCCAACATCAGCCTCTTCTGTCCACTAAAATATAAGCAGTATTTTGCTTACAGAAAAATAACTAGAGTTCAATGTGATATATTAAGGTTAAAGTCAAAAACATCTAGTAATGTTATGCTTCATTGAACATTTTGTTTGAGTTATGTACAAGCTTTCTCAACTACCTTTTAAAAAATATTAAATAAAAATGAATGAATGATGTAAGTCTATTTTATTTTTTCTAATATTTAAAAACATCAATTTTGAAAAAGGTGAATGGTACATTTCTGAAGTCTAGTGAAAATTTATACCATTTTAATGGTAAAATTAAGTTTATAGTGAAAATCGATATTAATATTATCTCAGTAAACACTAATTTATTTATCTCCTTCGCATATTAAATTTATTTTACTCCTTTTTATTTAGCTATCATTTTAAAACTTTTTGTTTTTTTGAAAATATAGAATTTGAAATTTCCTCTACAAATGTACATTTAGCAATATTCATGTTCAATAACAATATGTTTATATCTATGTTGTTTTTATTTATTTTCTACTAACGAAATTTTTTAAATTTTATTTACATGATTTTATTTTAAATTTTTATGTAAGGTTTTCAGCAAAATTTATTTTATAAACCGTAAACAACTCCTGCAAATAATAGTACATCGTAAATATTGATATATGATATCAATATTTTAAAATCAATACAACAATATGTTATTATCAATGTATTAAAATCAATATGCTCTTACAAGGCCAGGTGCTCTCAAAGCATTTATATTTACCTATGTTGAGCATTCATGTTATCAATAAACTAATCTTTTACAAGGTTACTATTGGCATTGAAGGAAAGGAAAAAAAAAATTAAGTTTCTTATTTCAATATTTTGTAAATGGTATTGAGAAAAAAAAATAATGCTTCGATACAATCTTTACTCTAAAGCTTAAATTAGTTGCGAAAATATGTCTTATAATCGCTGGAAAAGTTTTCCTGTGTCGAGTTTGATTTTGATGAATGATTTGAACTGAGGATTCAAAAAGCTCTGGCATTATACATACCAATAATTTGATAAACTTCAGGTTTCTTTGGATTATTTGATTATGATTACCAAAAATAATACTGTTAGTCTGCACACCCAAAGAAATAAAAATTCACAAATCGTTAATTAATTGTTTTTGTTCATAATGGTTATTATACTAAAGATATTGTTGACCATAGATTTTATTGAAGATAAAATATTTTGAGGGAGGGAATTGTTTTCTGGCCATACATCCAACCATTTTCTCTTTTTATTCCAATTATTAGAATTTTATTGTCTATACTTATACTTAAGAAATTTTTTCCATTTACATATTTGGCGTTCTTTATGATCCACTTTGACAGGAAGTGCTAAAAAACGATTTTATTGATATCCCTAACTCACAGATCTACGGTCTGTTGAAATTCAAATCCTCAGTCTCCTTACAGAAAACAAAATCTTATCTCCCACATAACTAAAGTTTTGAAATAAAATACTAATTAGAATTTAATTTTTTTTATTAATGTTCAAATTTTAACTATAGGAATTAATTCATTATTTTTATTTTACCTTTTTTTCTAGTTTTTGTTTACTATGATTATATTATTTAAGAAGAATTTTTGTTTTGTTTCTTGTGTATTTTTATTGATGATAATGTTTATACTTATTGATTCTTATCTATATATTCTTGTGGTCAAATACGTTTTCTATTTTCTTTGTGCATGTTTTTTTTATTCTCAGAAACCTAGTCCTAAATTTTTTTTTTCCATCTATGTTTTTATGATATGTATAAAACAATAGGGTAATCTCTGAGTTATTGAAGTTAAAAAAAAAATAAAACAATGATGCGATAAATTATTTTAACATGTTCGGTAAATTTCAGTATCCATGGTTCTTACATACTATCCCATCTACCCAATGTTTTGTTGTTGTGATTTATATATTGTTATTATTACTACATTGATTGGACTATAGCTGTTGACTTCCACTCAGTGCTCTTAAACCTACCTAAGTACTTGAATATAAATTAGATACACCCTCTATTATAAAAGCTATCTTCATTTATCTCTTAAAACAAATCTAAACTTATTACTAAATCTAAATAAGTTTCAAAAAGGCTCACCAAAGTGATTTTCTCTTATGCTTTTCTCTATTTTGTTTTCATTACAGAGAAGCTAAAGCTGGGACACATACTAAAGCTGGTTGGATAAATTCTGCTTACGCAATGTCAAAAGTTGCAGTAAGTGCTTTAACAAGAATCCAGCACCGGGAATTCTTGGAGGACCCTCGTGAAGATATTGTCATTAATCATGTCCACCCAGGCTATGTTGATACAGACTTAACAAACCATAATGGACCTCTTACTATCGAGCAAGGTACTGTTTTTTAATGTTAATGAATTATCTAAATAATTTATTTCGATAGGAAAAAAAAATTAGCTCTCTTTATGTTCTGATTCAGAGCCAGTTTTCATCTCTGTACAGTTTTTCTGTTAATTGCCAAACAAACCAAAATGGTTTGGATTCCAAACACAAAATTGGAATATTCAATATTTAACTAAATTGATGCTTAGGAAGAAGATGGTTCAGCTGTTTATAAAGAAAAATTTAAAAATAATAAAAACTAATTACTGTAAGTTGAAGGTCTGTTCCATATAGTGTCATCAGGGCTCAATTAAAGAAATAAAATGCACAGGTGAAGGAGGTGTTATTGACAGTGCCGAACATATGTTAATAACCTACCTATCCTGTGTTTAGTGCACTCAGGACCAACCTATAGGGGAGTACTGGTCTCTAGAACTTTGGTGAGCATGCTTTTCTGCAAAGCCTTCATGTTTGAGTGGAAGAAAATAGGAGACATAGACCTTAAAACTTACAAAATTACATGAAGGAGGCATCTTCGAAATGTTCCAGAGAGACTGCTGGATAGAAATAAAGATGATGACTGGTTTCCTCTATTGGAAATAAAATAAAATCCATTTTTTTTTTTTTTTTAAATAAAATCAAAATCCCATATTACCAAATAGCAAGAGAAAGGGAGAAAGAAAAATTAAGTATTTAAACATTAAAATTGCCTTAAGATCAGAAAGTTTAGAAATAAAATTAATGTTTTTAATCTACATTTTTTCCCTTCTCGAGTGTTTCAGGAATACTCTGCTCCCCGTTATATGATTCTCTGTTTTTATTTTTTTACAGCATATTTACAAATATATACAATTTGTTTGCTTAATTTCTAATTATTAATAAAAAAAAAACCAAACCCCTGACCATCTTCTCATCTTAATTTTTTAACCTTCCTTTCTTCGCTAGTCATTGACCCAACAATATTATTTTTGTTTTAAAGCTAAATTACTTATGGAGATAGTTTTGATTATGACATATTGAGTAAGTACAAAATAATTTTAAAATGCTCATTTATTTATTGGCTGTTTTTTTTCTATGAATTATTAGAAATGAAACAAATTGTATGCAATTGTAGATGTGGTGTTCTTAAAATAACAGAGAATTATATATAGCAGAATAGAGTACACAGTATCCTTGAATGTCCTAGAAAAGAAAAAATATATGGATTAAGAGAATTTTTTTACTTTAAGTCAATTGTAATTGTAATAAAGTTATTAATATATTAGTATTATTTGTTTTGTCACTTTATAATTTATTACTAAATACTATTTTAACTTTCTTATTCTTTCTATTATTTTAATTTATCCATATCTATGTATCTTTGTTATATCATATGTCATTCTTTATACTCCTGCATTAGTTTCACCCTCTGTGTGTCTTGTTTCTTCATAGACCTAAAACTTTAGTTTTCGATAGTTTTGGCTGTTTTCAAATGTTCCTTGACTACCGAACCATCTTCTTAAAACTTTAAAATTGATGGCAAATTATTGAGAAACAATATACAAGTTAGTCAAATGATATATATAGATAGTCAAAAACATATTTTTCATTTTGCCATAATATGGTAGTGTAAGTGTACCAGTTATTGACAGGTCAACTTTTTTTTTAAATATTAACAGTGCCACACGAATCTCTTAGTATTTGAAAACTAATGTTGACCAGTCGACCTTACTAGTGTACTTACCCTACTGGTCATACAAAAACACCATTTTGGGCTTGGAAATTGTTTTTAATTTTATTAATCAATTGATCCCACATAGTATGTAATGCGAATTAATTTATTATATTAATATATGAATTATATTATAGTGTCTTGATATGCGGTTTTTTTCTAGGTGCCGATGCCCCAACATATGCAGCGCTGTTACCAGCTGGTACAACATCACCTAAAGGTGATTATATTTGGTCAACCCGTGAAATAGTTGACTGGGTGAACGGGCCCACTCCTTCATCATTTTGATTGTTTTAATGTTTCAATCATATGAGTGAATTAATATGTGAAATGTAATTAAAAGGATTTTAATACTACTATTCTTATCAACAGTTTATCCTGTGTAGTTTATCTTTTATGAAATTTCCACTTCTGATGGAATCTTTCCAGAGCCCCTATATAATTATGAAGAAGCAATTGTTATTGGTCTATGATTTTTTTTTATTTCTCATACAATCTTGGGGTGCTGCATTTTAAGTATTAGTGGTAGCTAATAGTGCCTTTTATAATTAAAATGTTTTTTAGTGACCTAGCTCGTAAGAGACTCAATAGTGAGAAGACTTTGCTGGTCCAGACTTAAGGTCGGCTGCTGACCCCATTAACCAGAATACATTTTGATGGTAGACACATTTTTTAATACAAAAAATCTTGTTGGTAATATTGGACTTTCTTTTAAATTTTCTCCATCCTAGGGATCTTCATTTATCATCCTCATCTATAATTCCTATTTACTAACCTCCAAAAAAATAAAAATTTATGAATTGTTCACAAATGCAAGTACACTGATTTTTTTTTATAAAACAATAAACTGGTAATTTTTAAAATATTTCAATTTTTAAAAATAAATCCCCCCCAAAAAAAGAGACATGAAAAAAACAATTTTACATAGTAACGTAATAAGATATTCATCATACCTTTATTTAATCTCAATTTACTTCTTTATTTTCTGTCTTTTAGTGTCTTAAATTTTGTTTTCTCATATCTACTTTTCTGTTATTGCGTCTCCTGTACATTTTTAACCTTATAGTTTGTGTAATATTTTATATTAATACTATTTTATTTCTCCTTTTCTTTTATTTGTTTATAATTTTCTTTTCTCTTATTTCTACACTATTTTAACCCTACCCTAATTTACTTTTTTGTATCTTATTATCTTACTATGTTAAAATGTTTTTAGTTGATTTTATTGTGTCTTTTAGCCCGGATGAAGCTCTATAAATTGGTGTGAAAAGTCAGAAAATAAATAGTTCTTAAATATTTTTGAATTTTAAAAATTATTTGAAGAATTATATTTCATGGGTTCTGTGTTTCATGCATAGAATCCTGTACTATAAGTTCATTAAGGACAGAGATAAAAAAAAGAGGGATCATTTATACAAACTATAGTGGCAAGGAGAGAAGCTATAACATGCTTTGATAACAACTAGATGTTGCAAGGGACAGATATGATAAATCAGTGTACAGGTTTAAATGTTACATTGGCCGTATTGATTGCATATGCCAGAGATGATCCTCACTGCTGATAAATCAGCTCTTAGTCGGTTAAGAGTTGTTCACACTGTTTGCTGGCAGTCTGCAAGGACTGTTATTTGGGTCTGTGTCCAGAACAATGGATTGATTGACATCTTGAGGTAGTTAAAGAACTTTATGTATATTCTCTTTAATTAATAATTTGGGCATTGTTAGATTTTAGAAAAGAGTTCACCTAAGGTTTTATCCTCTTCATTGATTATAGGCGTTTCTTACCATCTTCATAGAGTTCTGAAACTGTCCAGATACATGAGAGCTGGTCACTATAAGAATTTTAAAATTTTGACCTTGAATCTAAAGGATAAAGCCGATAATAGCAGTATTTGCAGTGGTGGTAGAACTAATATGATTATGTGAAACTGTTGCTGAGAGGATCATGTGGAAACTTAAGGCCTTATTTATGAAGGTTTCTAAGAAACACTTTACTAATGGTTGAAGTTTAGTTTAAAATACCTTTAGTTTCTCTTAACAAAATTTTAGTTTTGTATAAGTTCCTTTTATTTATTGGAATTATTTACAATTACTAAGGTAGCAATAATAAAGGAATGTTTATAAAACTAATTTTTTTAAAAGTAGTTAAAGGTATGCACTTAAAGGGTACCTGTTGTGAGATCTTACTTAGGAATATTCATAAATACAGCCAGCTTATGTGAACTATGGAATTGGTTAAATCACAACCTTATTGAAGAACTTAGGTTTATCAGTAGATAAAATTTGAAGAAGACATATTGCAGAGGCAGATTTAAAGAAAACAAACTAGTAGTTGGCACTTCTCTCTATTCATAAAACTTAAATAAAACAAATATTAAAGCAGTAAATAAAACATAAATTTATTTAATTAAATGAAACAGTTCTAATTTCTAGAACTGTTAGGGACCTAACTGCTCAAATGTGAACCACTAGTCTTCAGCCAAACTATCATCGCATATTAATTTGTAATAATTTTGTATATACTTTAACTTAACCTTCGAATAACCATTTATTATATTTTTGTATTCATAACTGTACTATTAGAATGAATAAAGATCAGAGCAGAATCTTCTGATCCACTAAATGCCAATATGTTATATGTAGTTTCACTCCTATGGCATTTTTAAGCCTAGAGGTACCACTAGCACAAAATTGACAAACCAAGATAATATGCTTCATGAATTTACCTCCTTGAGAGAAATAAAACAGGTATAAGTGTATCAGTGTGTTTTTCATTTAAAGTAACACCAAATTATTATGGCGAAACTTGAACTATACAACCCCCTTCTGGGACACCTCTGCTTCTTGGAGAGATATGACCATATGGAGCATAGTGTTGTTATATACCATTATTAAACCTTTTTCCCTACCAATTAAAACATCTCTCAACTCACCCAGAATGTATCCTATTTTGGAATAAAAATCTTTCCAACTAAAATATAGAATCAGGGATGTACTCAGGATCCTCATGATCAATCAGGTTGTGACATTTCAGCATGGAAAAGGCGAATGAAATCAAAATTTTAAGAAAATCATATATACCTTACAGCAATGATTTATTAGTTATTACATAAGATTTAAAATAGCATTGAACCTATTTACTTATTATGAAAATATAAGAGCACTGGCGAAAGTCAAATAATAATAAAGAAATTGTTAATGCTTAAATAAACATATTTTATTCTATTTAAGTCTCAAAACAATTTATATTTCTTTATAAGTCCAACTTTTCGACCATCCTCAAGGACAATCTTAAATTCTCCTTTTAATTGGCTATTTTAAGTATACTTGGAAAGTATAATAGTGCAAATTGACTGTGAATTAAAAGTTATAATTTAATGTGAAGAATTGACAAAATAAGGTAATTTTGGACTGAAATTATTGACCTGGGCAGACTAGCCTGCATAAAGTTTTTTAAATTGATGTTCTAAATCTGTATTTAAGATTGTCATCCGAATTGGCTGAAACATCGACTTATTAAGAAATATGTTTTGAGACTTAAATGGGACACAATTTATTTATTTAAGCAATAATAATCAGTCTCAAGAAAGTGTAAAGATTATATATAATATAATAGAAATTGTTAATAATAATTAACTACCAACCCATCAACGATTTTATAAATATATTTATAAAAATAGATATACCAGAACTGTAACTTTCGTGCAGTAATCTAAATCACTGGCTTGAAAAAAAACATTCGATCATAACTTTTTCCAAATGCTTCTTTTATGTGAAGTGTAACAAGTAGGAGACATAAATGTAACTAAATACATGTTTTTAGCTACTTATGGTACATCTTTTTCCTAATGAGAATTACCGGACCATAATTTGGCTTCAAATCGAGCCTTGGCTGTAGCTATTTCATGACTTTTCAGCAAAGCGTTTACTATCACGCTCTAGTCTTTCATTGAACTTACAATTAACATTTTTTTTCAAGCGGCGCCGGTTCTGATCCGCTCTGGGTTGAAACTCCTGGGCCCTGTTTCATAATGAAAGCTAATAGTATTAGTTCATTGTACAAGTGTAGAAACTAGTGTCGTAATAATACTAATACTTATTTTTTTCATGATAGGGATGGCTATTAGAGGTATTACAGGAATTAAAAAATACTATTGTACAAATCTGTGTAATTGAATTAAGATAAATCTACAAGACTAATAGTATTAGTTTGTCCTTTATTATGAAACAGGCCCCAGGCCGGATCCATGGACTGGATTGCCGGACGTATTTCTCTAGACGATACCGTTTTATAACCTGTTGTCCCGTAGGCTACCATTAAAGAATTCGAATTATTCTGTACATGGGCGTACCCAGCGAGGGCAGCCTGAATTATTTTTGAGGCATGGGATAAATATAATTTTTGGGCCTTGAGCGGATTTGTTTGTGGGGCCCGGAACAGTAAACTGTCGTGGCAGTAAATGCTGTCATTGTAAAACAGTTAAACCATAGTAGTGGCCGCGACTTTTGTCGCAATAACTGAGACTGTACGATGTTCACTATCAAGACGTATACATCTGATAGTTAACGTAACAGTTGCTTTATAACATAACTTGCACTATCAGCTATCACGCCAAAGCTATTGCGACAGTACAATCATGACTGTAACAATCATACAGCCACAGTACTTTACCAGCTCCAAGAGCGGGTATAGTGGTCGGGTAAAGCGGGTATTTTTTGGTCAGGTGAATCGGCAGCATTGCTAGGCAGTCAAACGTTAGAATGTACTTTTATGTCGAAGATATTTCCAATAAATTTTACCCACCGGTCTCTATGGTAACGCCTAAACAGTTGCTATGTCAAGTGCCTTGGATTTTTAAACGTTTGGTTATTATGAGGGGGATACTAGCCGCTAAAAAATCATCCAAGAAGTTAAAAGCTGTAGAGTATTAGTCTTTTTATTTGTGCATGTTTTGTTTAGCTTAGCATGTCTGAAGTGCATGAGAAAGAATCTGAGTCAGTGGCCTCAGAACCTGTAATAACTGATAAAGGGTCCAAATCAGATATCACTCAACCAGGAGAACTAGCTGATACAGAAGAATCCACAACTCATGAGGCTGTCAGTACTCCTAAAGTAGTTGAACATAGAAAATCTAGTGTAAAATCAGGACCAGAAGGACATCTGACTCCTAAAGAATCAAAAGAACATGAGTCTCTTAAGGAGCCAAAAGAACATCAGACTCCTACGGAGCCAAAAGAAAAGAAAACCAAAGGAGAGAAAGATAAGAAAGGGAAAAAAGATAAGAAAAAGAAGGTCAAAATTGATGAGGTGAAAGTGGAGGAATCTGCGGAAGCTGAAGCCACTTCTATCAGCAGCTTGACAACTGTAGATGTGGAAAATGAGTTCAAAAGGTTTTTCCAACGAAGAAAGATGTTCTTGCAAGAAAGTTCAGCCACTCCCACTGTCAAGCTTTCACCCCAAGTATCAGCACTGCTTTTAGTTATATACACTTCAATTTTATCGCAAAATCAAAACGATGTTGATTTATAGCGTGTAAAATTAATAAAAGGAAAATAGTCTGGGTGTGGTTACAGAGCATTTCAAATTAAATAAAAGTTTTTGTTGAGAGCCAATGCTTAATCCCACTTTGCAGGGCTTTATCAGTGCTAAAAACAAGATACAAAAACTAAAAATATTGTGAACTAAAATATCTAGGTGCTTTTTTACCACACCATGACCATCTTATTTATAAACACAGAATTGTTTGCTTCAACACATATTTAAATTATCAAAAACCTGTAGTCACTAATATGCACATTCAAGCATAGAAACTATCTCTTTAACTTCTTCACAAATTTTTTTTTTAACTTGTCACAAGTTAACTTTTACAAGTTTAGATTTCAGATATGTACGTAACAACCTGCCTAATAAAAAAGCCAGAAGTGAGATTTGGTTTATGTAACTTACTCTGATTCATTGGCCTTTGTGTCAATAGTAATCTTGGTATAGAATATCACAGCTTTATTCAATATTTTCTCTGGCTGTTTTGTAAGATGAATATACTCATCTTATTTTTTTTTTTTTTTTACTAGAAAGTCATAACATTTGTTTTAAGAACAGCCATTATGGCTTCCCTACTCAATGTAATATTCACCTTCTATATTGATAGTCAGGTTCTTACAAGTATTAGGTCATCTACATCAGCAGTTATTTGCAGTAATCTATTTATAACTATGCTGCTTCCACCTAATTTGTTTAAATTAATCCCTCATCTAAGGCCAACATGAACAACAAAGGGTCTCCCATAATTAGCCCTTTTGTTATCTCCATTGTTGGACTGATCAAAATTAGTGCTATCACACTGATATCACATATAGTGCTGAAATCAAAGCTTCAAGTTCTTATATATTTATAAAAATCTTCTATCAACGAATATTCCTTTATTTTTTCTTTTAAATTCTTCCAACAATATAGAATCTAACAAAGAAACAACTCCTTGAAGAAAATTTTAATAATGCAAACATCAAAAATATAAGTTTTTGCTTATATGAATTTGGAAAATACAAGTGCTTATAAAGAATGTTAAAATAGATAATAGTTTAAAAAAACAGAAAATCCTGAGGAAGAGAAAATACTCAGAAATTTTGTAAGAAACTATGTAATTAAAATAAATAAATAAAGGAATGTCTGTTGGTGAAAGATTTTTATCATTGTATAAAAAATTGAACCCTTTATATTTCTAAAAAAAACAGAGTTTAAATTTTCAATATCAAATATTGAATGAAAAAGAAAATTTATCTTCTCTAGAATTTCTTATTTTAGAAATATTTCTTAGTTTATTCCTTTGTGTTCCTATTTATTTCAAGATTTATTAAAAAAATAGTGATTGATCAAGTAATTTTTCCTTCCTATTATAACTTTTTTTAAATTAAGAATACTTTTTATGGATAAAAAAATTAATATATATTGTTTGAATATTTACAAAAATTTTTTTTTATAGAAATCTACTGTTTAGTTAATACCTACTATTAGTCAATAGTAACAATAATTCACAAATTTGTCTCATAGTCGATTTCTGAAGAATCTGCCAGTTCGAAAGAAGATTCCAAAAAAGAAAAGTCACAAGAATCATTGGATGGTGATTTCGATTTTGAACAAAATCATAATTTTGTGAGTCACTGAGATATTAATTTCTGATTAGTTAGTAAGCTCTTATCACGATAATTGTCTAGAGAGTATTTGATTTGTTTGATGTTTTGAATACCGCAATTTCCTTAAAAACTTTAACAGTGCCCAAAAGAATAATATTTGTTCAGCAGTCGGAATCATTTAGTTTGAATAAGTTAAAAAATACTAGTTGCTGTTATCTGATTATAATATATTATTTCTCATTTTGTGTGGAATATTATTTTAAGAAAATAACATTAACAAAAATTCCAGCCCTTCTTTTCCCCAAAAAGAAACCTCAAGAACCGCCCAATCTCTGTCCTTCCCAATCTTTCTTTAAAAAAAGTAATGTTCAATCACAAATATCCAATTTCCTTAAAGATATCCATTCACTTGATCCTCTCCTATCTGACCCGGTTTCTCTACACAATCTGCTTTAGCCAAAATTATCTCCGACATATATTTTGCTATGGACAAAAAAAAAAAACCTAATTGTATAGATACTTTTAGACTTTTTAGCTAAAGCTTTTAATTTTCTGGATCATTCAGTACTTTTTACCAAATTAAAATCACTAACCTTTTCCCATAGTTTTATTAGCTGGCTCCAATCATTTATCTCCAATCGAATTCAAGCAGTTGCCATTTCTAATCAACTCCTATATTTCTTCTTTGCCATGTCCTTAGGATTAGCCCAGGGTTGGAGTGTCTCTCCACTCTTGTTCAATTCCTATATTAATGACCCTCCTAATTAGATCCACTACTGTTCCTACCACCTTTATGTTGAGACGTTGATCTATTTATCCTTCTCACCCTCCAAGATATACAGAACGTTTGTCAATATTCAGAGACCTGATTAAGATCAGTGTTTAGGAGAATTTGAATAAATTAAGGCTAAATGCTATGAAAACACCATTATCATGGTGATATAGGCCATTATCATAGGTTCCAATTCCCTTCTCAGATCCAACTCCACCTCTTTGACATTAACCCTAAATGATTACCCCATCACCTTCAGCTCCTCTGTTAAAAACTTAGGTGTCACTTTTGACTAAACCCTATCCTAGAAACCTCATATCACCCAAATTTCCCGACAGTCAATAACTATACTTAAACTATGTTTTTTACTTTATTTTTAATTTAGAATTAGAATTTACTTTTTTAAACCTATTTTATAATTATTTACATTGTAGACAGTGCATAAATTAAGTTTTTTTTATTATTTTTTGTTTATGGTTAGATTTATATCTATCTTTCTATGAGTTAAAAATTCTTTTAGTGTATTACTGCATTGGAAGGCCACCCTGACATTCCAGGAGAACTAAGTGTGGTTCTTCAAACTTTACTTCAGAAATACAAACATGCTCTAGAGAAAAATAAAAAGGCCAAAGAAAAAGCAGATGCAGATCTGACTAGCACTACAGAGAAAATGCATAAAGATTTACTAGCATCTTATGAAATGAAGAAAGAATTAAAAGAGTTGAAAACAAAGTTTGAAACTTCAGAAACGGTAATTACATTTATGTATATATCAGTTATTATTAAATTTATTAACCTTTGTAAATAAACTTACTTAGACTATAAAACATAGTCTATAGTAAGTAATATGTTTATAGATTATGTTTATATTCCTGTAGTAATGATTGTATTATTGACTATAGTAATATAGTCTTTATAAATAGTTTAATATTTCTATTTTCATCTGAAAAGAAACAAAAAATTAACATTCTAAACTCTAAACATAACATTAAAATGGATAAAACCATAAAAAATTAATATTAGGGTATAACACCATTTTTCTCCCTAACGCATCCACCTCATCTGAAAATCATTTCCTCTTTCTGTTCTAATATCTTTCATAATCCCTAAAACATTTAAATAAACATTTTTAATTGTATTTAGCATTTTTTTCACTTATTGTCCTCCAATTATATCTTACCTATCTATCTGTTCATTACCTAGTATATTCTTCTTTAATCACATCTTTTTGGTTTTTATCAGTATTACTTTTCAGGTTTTTTCTTTTGTAATTCTAAATTACCATATTGTATTCATGGTAGAGCTCTCATTCTCATGGTTTAGAGCTTAATATTTATAATTTATTCAAAAGTCTAATAATGGTTTAAGTATTTGATTATTATGATTAAATTTATATTTTTTAATTTTTATTTTTACAGTTTCCTTTCTGTAACTTTCAAATTTCTTAATAGTAGGCCAGCTTTCAGCTGTGTAAAGATAAATACTTGGCTATATGTAGTCCCATTGATTTTCGTCTATCCATTTCCCTTTTGCCAATTATTATGTTATAGAATTGGTGGTACACATTTCTTACACATTGGTTTATCTTGAAATCCAACCAGCCACCATAACCAATTCAGATTCCTAGGAATCAGTATACATTGACCTGGTTCAGATTTAAGTTAATACAAACCACAGTTCCTAGTGTTTTTTCTAGAACCACTTTGAGGCACAACTAAATACAGATATCACATCAATCAGATATAAAAGTGATCAAGTGACATTTACAAAAATAGTAGTTGATCACTTTTACCATCAATCTGAGGATATGTTTATTTCTGATAAAATGTTGTTTGAAACTTCATGATAAAATGCATATTATATTTGCCATGACAAACATATTTTGAACTTTCTACACACGATTAAACAATCTTTATATATCTCTAATAAATTTATATTTGCTCATCATAAAAATGTATCCATGGAATCTGCCATTTTGAATTTTTTTTTTTAAACAACATAATTAAATGGTCATCTTGAATAGAACTTTTAAAATCACATTCTCCACTACAGTAAACATGAAAGCTCTGATTTTAATGAAACGAGGTTTTTAAGCTTATACTACATTTAGACATTAACACCACGTACAACATTACATTTTTAAAAAAATATGCTTAAAAATTTAGTTTCATTGAAATTAGAGGTTGTTAATGGCTTATAGATGATTCATATTAAGAAAAAGTTGTAAAATAACCTCACCAGAGAGGGAGTCAAGTATGAGAGTTAAATAATTATGTGTAACAGAGGGACTTATATCCATATTTTCTCCGGGCTAAATTACTAATGCAGTAGGAGGCAGAAACCACTTCCAAAGGAAGATGTCACTCGTTATGTATAAGATAGATTTTCTGTTCTACTACCTCATGGGACCAAGGGATAGTCGTCCCCATCTCAAGCTGACCAGGGAGAATTAATAACTGTTTGGTTTATATTTTATCTTTATTTAAAATTCAATAATTTACATAATACACTATTTTATTTTTATTATGTAGAATTGATTTTATTTTACTTTGAGCTCAAATATTCATTTCATTTTTTATTTAAGTTTTATTTAATTTTATTCTACTGAATAAAGAAAACATGTTTTTTCTTTATGTGAAAGCAGTTATCTTTATTATTTTCTTCTATTGTAATATGCTTTACTTTATCAATTGATTTAAAATTTATCTATTCAAAATCATTACTTAAGCAACCACAAGTATAGTCTTCTAAAATAAATTTGATTAACATAGTTTTTTTGAGTTAACTATATGACAGTTGCTGAATTAAGAACTAGAAAATTAATTAATTTTTTAATTAATTAATTTAAATTTAATCATGATTTTTAAGTTTCTATTAATTCTGTATTTCAGACAATTGCAGATCTTAAAAAGCAACTTGACGAATCTTATGCCCGTGAGCATGACCTAATTGATGATTGTAAGTTAGCTTTGAAAAAGGTTGAATATTTGAATAGTGAATTAGAAAGCAGGCAAGCGGAAGATCAGTTAAGAGAAGAAGGGTATGTTGTATCAATATTTTTTTGGATGCCATTTATATAAAAAATAATAATAATAAATAATGAATTTTTTGTTCAGCTACTTAAAAAGTAAAATAAAAGTGTAAAATTATGCTGAATGTTTGTATCATTATTATTTTAAATAAAGAAAGAATAACTTGACCTTTGGCTCAACAACTTAATATAAATTGAATAATCTCAAATTCTTAATTATTTTCTAGGAACTTTATTTGTTATGCACTTTGATTATAATGTGAAAAATATTTCTATATAATATTACTTAAAACAATCTTCATTTCACCTAACAACATTTCAGTTTTTTTTTTTTTTTTTTTACCATCTTCAGGTAAAATAATCCCTTAGGTTAGTCCATCCATTACTTCTTTAAGAAATTCTTAATAATTTGGATAATTATTAATGATTTAATAATAATTCAAAAAATCTAAGTTAATAATTTATATAACCTTACAATTCTTGTAGATATTGTGATCAGATTACCTGAAGATGAAGCAAAACACCCCAAAATGTTTTCGGGTGAAATAAATATGTTTTTATGCAGTATTTTATTGGAAATAATTTCACCTTATCATCCAACATAAAAAATAATCTTAAAGTGTCTTTTCCAACGAAACTATGATTTTAACACTTAAGTCACCATTAAAATTATCAATTTTGTTTGAAAAGTCTTATTATTGCCAAGAGATCTCTAAAAATATCTTTGATGATTCTAATTTAAATATGTAATTACAGTGAAACCTCCCCTAAGGAACAGACACTTCTCTCCAACAAACATTCCTTCCTTTGGATTATATTTTAATATCTCGGCCTGGTTGTATCCACTTTGGTTGAAAATAATTGGCTGAGAATTGCCTTCTTTCTGTAGTATGTTCCTCAACTGTTTCATTTTCTCCTGGAACTATTTTTTTTTTGTATGAGAAATTTTTTATTTTATTTTATTTTTTTATTTTTTCTAAATCACTATTTTGTGGATACTAGCAGAGTTCTCTTTAGTCTTATTACTTCAATGAAAGAATTTTTTATCAAAATTTTACTATAAAATATTTTTCTATAGCTTAGAGATCACTGCTAAATCACGTGAAAGCTTCACCAAAGAAATAACTAGACTCAAGCAAGATTTGGAATTGAGTGATAACAGACTACAGCTTAGTTTACAAGATTTAGAAGATCTCCAAAAAAAGTACCAAGAGAAAGAGGGGGAATGTGTCGAAATGGAAGAAATGTTAAAAGTATGTATTTAGTGTAAATTATTTATTTCCAAGTGGTAGTATACCATGATTTTATCTAAATTTATCTGTCTAATTTTTTAAGAGTTTAATATTTGTTAGTATTATTTTTTTGTTCCTGGTAATTTGCATGAACTTGTGAAGCTTAACTTGGATATTTAATACCTTACTTACCTGATTTATGATTATTTGTCATTATTTATTTAATTTTTCTCTAATATTGATCTAACAATTAAGACTCAGATTTTTTTTCTTTAATTATATATAAACGCTTCCATCCTTGTTCGACTTATGGCTCATTTGATACAGCCATGCTCTTCTAAATAATTCAAAATAATAAAAATATGCTTTATAATTATTGTTCATTTCACATTTATTTTGTGATTTCATATTGACATAAAAATTCATATTTCTATCAATATATTGGGTTATAATATAAGTTTGCAATTTATATTATGGAAAAATTCAGACTCCTACAAAGTTTTCTCAAAAAGTTTTTTTGCACCTTATATATATAAATACTAAGTTAGATTTTAATTCTCAAACTATATATCATAATTCTGTACCACATTTTGCTTTCACACCCACATAGTTTTCAATGTACCATATTTTTTAGAAAATATGCAAACAGCTGACTATGCTTGGGTAGGACAACTCCAGAGCAATAGACAGAGCAAAGCAAGATGTTGACCCCTCCCATTTCTCCAAATTTCCAAAATTCTTCTGAACATAAAGCAAAACCTTTTTATATTACAAGCAACTAATGTAAATTACTACCACTATGTTTTAATGTTATTAAGTTAGATTGAAAAATTTATTTCTAATTCTTTCTATTTCAGGGCAACAAATACAGTGTTTTGAAAGAAATACAGAAATCAAAGGTTTTGCAAGCTGATCTGGAAAGAGTTACTGGGGAAATGAGAAATTTAAAATTGACTGTTGCCAAACACTACAAAACATTCAAGAATGCAAGTCAGGAATTAGTGAAAATGGATGAAGAAGTTTTCGAGTTACGGGTAATTATTTTCGATTATTTATAGTTTCATTAGATTATTTAAGTATACAATAAGTATGACCTATTAAATTATTTTAATATTTTCATTTACTATCAAAAGCTACTCCATTGATGGATTTGCACGAGCTGCTAAAGTCTTGAGTTCATGTTCAGTGGTGTTTATTACTGTCTATGGTGCTACTTTACTCTCTGCAATTCAGCATGGTAAACATATGTACAACATGCTATGGACTAGATGTCACAAGAATAAAATTGAAAAATTAAAAAAAAAATGAAGCTCATGGCCATCACAATACCTGTGTATGTCTTATGATAAAGAGCTTTGAATTGCTAAGTGGTCCATAAACACCTCTATCTCTTATATGCTGTAATATCCTCTTTTTGAGTAAATGGTTATTTTTTATTTATAAAGGGTTTTTAATATGTTTTTATTTTATATATCATTTCAATATTGTTCATTTGCTTTGTTAAACCAAGAAGAAAGCTAACCAATTTTCATCAGTAAAATATGCAGTTACAAAAGACACAGTTTGTCCAAAGCAAGATGGTAGGGCGTGTCCTTTCAAAATTCTGTTGAATCGCGGCCATGTTAAGCAGATTCAAATATTTTAAAAACTTTATTTAACTTCCTATCATAATTGTAGTTACAGTAAATTTAAGAAAAATTGTAGTTAAGAATAAGTATTAAAGAAAATTATTCATGAAGGAAATCATAAGAAAAAACTCAAAACCATAGTGCTACAACCGATGTTGAGAACGAACTCCTATGGAAGGAGAAGGAAGAGAGCTTGGTTTTTCATCATTTGTTCCTTAGGCGGTTAATGGATGAAATCCTAGAAGCAGGATGTCCTGAAGATCCCTTAGCTACTCTCAGTGGTAGACATCTTGAAAAAAGAAGACATAGAAGAGTCACCCAAGAAGGCAAAGGTACTCTTTGTTTGGATCACCAAACAACACTAGATTGCCTAGAAACTCGCCCTGAGATTAAGAGTCAATCATGTTATAAAATTTAAATAAAATTCTCCTATCTGTTTCACCTTATTACCTGTTGTTTAAGGATTTCATTTGAACCTAAGCTATGCCTAAGATATGATGATAAGTAAAAACTATATAAAATTCCATTTATTTTATTTTAAATAATTTTTTAATATTACAATACTTTAGCTATGTTAAGCTCAATTTAAAAAGTATTCAGTATGTATAAATGCATATTGCTAGTGAGGGGTGAAAAGTTTTACAAAAATTGAAAAATGAACTTCAGTTAAAGGATTTTATGTTATCTTAGTGCAGTTCTTAATGAGGCTGAATCGGTATAGGTTTGATGCAGCAAAGTTTAGGTGGAGGATAGCTGTTTTAAGCAGTATGAATACTATCAGAGGAAACAATAGAACATTGGGTAGGATATATTCCGTATTCAGTATTATTACTCTTATTTTGTATTTATCTTATATTTTAAGCAAATTTATATATGTTTTTTTTTTCAATAGATCATGAGCAAAATATCTTATAAATTATCATTTTACAAAAAACATATATATTGTAATATGCTCTTTTTGAGTAAATAGTATATTTTGATGTATAAAGGGTTTTTGATATGTTTTATTTTATGTATCATTTTAGTATTGTTCATTTGTTTTGTTTATCCAAAAAGCAAGCTAACTAATTTTCATTGTCCATAATAAATTTGTGATTCAAAACAAAACCAAGATGGCGGTACGTATTCTTCAGTCAACAAGTCCGTTGAATCAAGACCATGTTAAGCAGATTCAAATATCATAAAAACTATTTTAACTCTTCCCATCATAATTGAAAATACAGTAAATTTAAGAAAAAATAGAAGTCAAGAAATAGAGCTAAAGAATAATATTCAGAAAGTAAATAATTTGCAAAAATCCCTAACTGTTGTGCGACAATCGATGTTTACATGGAACATCAAGGCAGGTTTTGGTTTTTAGATTGATTCGTTGTTTGGGCGTTCAGGAGAAATGATGTTCCCGGGATGAGGAGGTCCTCATCAAATTTCTGTCCTGCAAGAGTGGACAGTTTGAAAAAGGAAGACAACCAACAAGAAAAATACTCTGAGTTAGGATTGCTTGATGAGAGGACGTCTGTCGGCTGGAAGCGGGAAAGATTGGAAGCCATTGTTGTGAGAGAGACATAGCTTTTTGG
>NW_027107765.1:523420-526297 GCF_000696795.3 Halyomorpha halys | reverse complement strand
TATATACTCTATATACACATACACACATATACACAATGCTATGTCCCGTTTCTGAGACTGGGCCTTTTCCAAAAGTCTTCACCAGTTGTCATGATCCATTACTGCAGCTCTCTAGTTCCAAACTTAAAGCAAGAGCATTTACCTAGACCGAGTCCTCCAATCTAATGTTTGGTAGATAAACTCACCTTTTCTCATGAAGTTCTCTTGGGTGCCTCATCTTCATCCATTTGTGCAATGATCTGCAGCCTAATGGATCTGTTGAGGTGAGTATTCAACATTCGTCGACCCTGCTTTCTCTGACAGGACTAAAAATTATTTTTAGGATTCTGCCTTCGTAGATAAGAATTTTAAGAAATTGTTATTTTACAATTTTTAATATTTCTTAGAATGTTCTATAGACATATACATAGTAAGCTATTAATAGTGAATGATATAGAAGGAAAGATTTGTATTTTTCTGTTTCAGAAAATAAACAGAGAACAAACCCATGAGAATGAAGCCTTTGCTAAACTGACCAAAGAATTGAAGGAACGGTTGGAATTTGGAGAAAAAAAATATTCTAATCTAGATGAAGAACACAAACGGCTGAAATCCATTTGTAAAGTAATAATTTGATTTATCCTATTGCATGATAAGCCTGTATCTATTAAATTTTTAAATACAAATTATGTTCATCATTGTTTTAGAATCAAACTGGCACTGTAGATGTCATAAAAAAGAAGTCTTCTGGAATTGATAAAATACGAGATGTATGGCTTAATAGGATTATCAGTGCTGATAAAAGAAAGCATAAAGCTATTCAAGATGCGCAATACCTCTATCATCAAATGAAAGATATGGCCCATGAAGAGAAGAAAACAAGACTAACGATAATAAAATTAAATAGAACAATTTCAAATATGAAAAGAGAGAACATGGTGATTTCTAAACAACTGAAAAATATGCAAAGTAATAAACATTTGTTTACTTTATAATATATTTTATTTTAACAGTACAGCTTTTAATACTTAGAATCTCATTTTATTATACAATGAGATTGTAGTATTATCTATATACCATTATATGATTATAATGTTATTATACTGGTGAACCCTTTAAATTACAGGAAGGTGGGTATAGAGTAATAAATATTATTGAATCATCACAAACAATGGTTCAAAGTATTGTAAACTAAATGTTATACCAAAGCAAATGGTTGTGGATCATTAGCCATCATTGTCACTACAGCACCACCTACCTATAGGCTTTCAAGTCAACCTCTTGGGGAATGTTGTGTTAATATAGAAAATATTTTGTTTTTTTTATAAACTGTTAAATTACTTATTCTTGTACTTAATATTTATATATCCCAAATTGGAACAGTGGGTGGGTAGGAGTTCAAAAAGGACCTTTACTAGGCCATATTACAAATATAGAGAAAAGAAGTTTCAAATTTTGTGGAGATTATACTGTAAATAAATTTTAAATAATAAAATAAAATCCATTGAAAATAAAAATGTATATAAAAAAAAACTAAAAAAAAAAAAAATTAATAAAACTTAAAAACTATTACAAATTTAATATTAAAACAAAACAAAATAAAAACGAGACCAAAGTGAGTTCATGAGAAGTATAATGTCATTAGCAACAAAATAAAAAGATTATCTTTATCACTGTGTTTATGAATGAAAGATGGGTGCCCCCACAATGAGTAAAAACTTAGTGTTGTCCTTGTGGAGTATGAGCCAGGGAAAGTAGAAAACGTCTGTCCACTTTCATAACGATCTGAACTCAGTAACAGAGTCGGCCAGACTGATTGACTAATACTATATTGAGAGCCTATCTATGCTAAACTGTAGAGTGTACATAATGACTGTGTGATATTTACATTCATAGTATGTATAAGTATACTATGGAAGAAAAAATATTAAAAATAATGTATCAATAATATTCACAAATTTGTAAGCTTAAACTATATTTATTCATTTTATAAAATTTTGATATTAAATGAAATAGAAACTGAATATTCAAACATATGTAGGCCAAAATAAAAATTAATCCTTTAATAAGTAATTTATTTTTGAAATCATCTCGTTTTACTGTCACCCTGTGCAGTTCTCTGTTACATTATAATGTATATTTTAAACTTTTCTAAACTGTTAAATATGAATGTATTTCTTCCGATATTCTCACAGTTGAAGATCTATTATCAATTAATACCTTTATCATATGAATTATAGTAGATCGGAAAAATCTACAAATATTTCATCTTTTTACTTTCCTATCTATGTTGTTGTTCCCTTATTCTAAAAAACTTCTCATTATCTAAAACTACTCCACTGGTCTATTGAAATTTTAGGGTTACCAAATAGAGTTAGTAAAGAATCATGAAGTCAAATTGTAATCTATTTTAAAAAATAACCTGAACAAATCAAAACAAATTTAAAGTATTGTAGGAAGATAGTCCAGATGCCAGTCAAGAAAGGTAAAAAGAATAGTAGAAAAACTATTTCCCAAAAACAGTGAAAAACTATTTCCCCACTTTGCAGGACTTCATCAGACTGGGCCGTAGACAAGAATTAGGAGAAAACGTTGGTTACAAATTAATAGTTTTTCTTTTATTTCTAACCTTTCTTGACCACCAGCCGGACTAGATTTCTGCAATCATCACATTTTATATATATGTGTTTTTGTACTCACACTTTTATATTAGTTTTGCTTGTACATCACTTTTATAATCTTACATTAGTTTCTCCTACTTTGTATCTTTTTCTGTTAACCCTGATGAAAACCAGCAATCTGGGTCAAAATATGAATTGTTTAAACTGTTTTTAATTTGTTTTCTTGAGTGCAACCCAAGTTCACTTCTCAACTCACATATGATCAACCATTTTTATA
>NW_027107765.1:518946-523310 GCF_000696795.3 Halyomorpha halys | reverse complement strand
ATATATAAAATTTATGGTTGGACAAGGCCTGCGTACAACTCTAATCCTAACTCCCCATCTAAATAAACCCCAATAATATCTATGAGGAGCATCATAGAGATAATAAAGCAGTATCTTTCTAGTAAGCGTCCGATATAATTCTGTTCCCTTTTTTTCAAGCCTTTCAGTCCAAGTGCTTGTAAGTGGTGTAGAACCCGGGAACTGATGAATTTTTCACTAAATAAAGATTTTTTTTTTCTAAATCTTAATTTTTTAATCTAAATATTTTTTCTAAAAACTTCACCAATTGAAGATTTTTTTTTTTAACGGTTCTCTCATCAGGGATTTTTTTTTTCTTCCTCTGGCTTTCTTATCTTTTATTTCGCCTATATTGTAATTTGTTTTTACTGACCAAGATGATTAATGGTGATGGTCAACCACAACCACAGCCCACAGTGAAGCAGCCAGTTTTACAGATCCTGGTGGCGGAACCATCTCCTGGAGTTCCTGCTGCCCCGGTGGCGATTCTGGTGCTACCCCCGCTACCAGAGGAAACTCGCGGCCGGTCACGCCAATATGTTGGCTAAAATGAAAGTGAGAGGAATAACAGGATATTAGAAAAGCCATCTCAGACTAGGAGCGGTTCTCAGGCGAAATCGGTGAGTTAAATCACTTTATTAAAGGTGGAGATCGCATCATGGAGAGATTGGCAGCCAAAGTCTCAGAGGAGTTGCTGGACTAGAATGACACGATTTCCCTTAAGGCAGCGCTCATATGCCGGATCAAGCAAAGTGTTTTGAATCATATTCAGGCAGGCAAGGAAACAGCATGGTCAGTAGTGAAGGAAAGATTAAAGAAGGCCTATGGAGGAGGCAGATGGTCCCTAGAGTAAGACATTTTATACATGCTGCGGGACAGGACAGTAGGTAGCCACGCTGTTAGGACAGGTTAATCTGGCCACAGAAAAGATGGGAGAGACTCTTGGAGCGGATGTTGTCAGTTGGAAGATGAATTTTATCGACTCCATAATGTAGGTGCAACTGGCTAAGAAGACAAATAAAAGGGAAGGTTTACCCGGAGGATCAGCACAAGACAGCTTTTACATTTAAAAGGGGGCATTACGAATTTACGAGGATGCCTTTCGGGCTGAAGAATGCCCCCATCAGGTTCCAACGATTGATGGATGAATTCTTACGGGGAATTGACGAGTCCATGTGCCAGGTATACATGGACGACCTGCTCGTTTTAATGGCCAGGTATCTGGTACCCATCAAAAATCTTCTGAAAAAGGGGAATAGGGTGCAGGTGACGCCCGATATGGTGAAAAACATTAGGAAATGCATGGAGGCACTTCAGAAGGAACCGGTGTTGGCATTCCCGGACTTTGAATGTACATTTATCATAACCAGGGGCACAAGTGAGCACGCGTTGGAGGCGGTACTGTAGCAGGATTGCAAGGGTGGAGAGCGACCGGTGGCGTACGCTAGTAGGCGGTTAACAGATGCAGAGACCAGGTACAGCGCACTTGAGCGAGAACTGTTAGGCATTGTGTGGGCGGTAGAACATTTTTGCCCCTATGTTTTCGGGGAGGAAATTCCGGGTACATACTGATCACAGACCGCTTCAATGGTTTGGGAAGCTTAAAGAGTCCTCGGCTAGGGTCACCAGATGGAAGGAACTGCTCAAGCAGTACATCATCGTAATCTAGTACAAACCAGGAAAAGGAAATGTAGTCGCTGACTCTGGCTATCCCGTGCGATCACCGTAAATGCAATAGAGGAGAAACGACCAAAGATGTCAGGAGAGGTGAGACAGTTTTTAGAATGGACGCCAGGGGAAGAAGAAACGCAAAGCACGACGGGAAACGACCATGAGCCATCATTCGAGGACGAAAGCTCCACTGAGGGAAGAGCTAGAGGAGGTGGTGAATGATAAATTACACCAAATAATTTGGAAGACAAGAACTTCCATACCCATGAAGATGGACTTCGCTTAATATGGGAAGACCTCGATCACCACTATTTGGTAGATACCGAGTGTTAGGAAAGATCAGATCTGCCAGGCGCTGATAGATGCATCCAAACCAGGGCGAACATACCATCTATACGTCGGGAATGGAGTGGTTTGGGAGAAGAAAAAATGCCTTTGGAGATTAGAGAAAATCGGAATGGATCGAAACTTCGTTTGTTGCCTAATTATGGTGGAAACCGTTCAGGACCGAGATCAACAGAGGGAGGTCTAACAGGGGTAAGGAGCCTCAGGTATCAGGGGCCATTCAGGGTGATTACAATTAGAGAGCATAATATAGTAACAATAGAGAGTATTAAAGAACCAAAAATAATGAAGGACGGTCCACATAGAACAACTCAAGTTCCCCATAATGAATAATCAATAGGATTTGAGTTTTCTCATCTATGTAAAAGCTTTTTTTTTTTTTTGTGTACAGAAGTTTTATCGTTAGTGTTTCTAAGTTTTACGGTGAGAAGAACGGAGTGACAAGTTTTATTAGTTTTAAATAGTGTTATTTATAAGTGTTAATTTTAGTTTATGAAAAGAGTATTTTTTATGAAAGGAATATGGTCCGTGTGCGGTCAAAAATACTCAAATAGTAGAATTATACTATTTATTTTTATTATAATTCTACTATTCGAGTTTTTTTGACCGCACCCGGACCATATTCCTTTCATCTTTACACACGGTCAATCAATAATCTTCCATTACTATTTTTTTGTTCTTTTTTGACCGCACCCGGACCATATTCCTTTCATCTTTACACACGGTCAATCAATAATCTTCCAGAGTATTTTTTAGTTTTAGTTTTTTGTGTATAGGTTAGTTTGTCTTTAGTTTTTTGTGTTTTGTTGCGGTTTTCTTTTTGGAGTTTATGAGGCATGTTCATAAACATGGTAGGGAGGAGTTATGGTTGGACAAGGCCTGTGTACAACTCTAATCTTAACTCTCCATGTAAATAAACCCCAATAATGTCTATAAGGAGCATCACAGAGATAATAAAGCAGTATCTTTCTAGAAAGCGTGCGTTATAATTCTGTTCCCTTTTTTTCAAGCCTTTCAGTCCAAGTGCTCGTAAGTTATATATATATATATATATATATATATATCCACAGGGCGGATTTTCCACACAATGACACTTGATTAAATTAATGGCTGACGGTTCTCGGTGTTTCCTATTCTATTGTTTCCTATTCCTATTCTAGCTTCCAGGACACGTCCAATACACCAGCGATCTAAACAAAAAGTTTCGTGGATGATTCTTGATGTCTTCTTTCTCTAGATGTCTACCACTGACAGTAGACAAAGTATGGTCAGCACCTTCCTGCTTCCAGAAGACGTGATTTCATCCGCGCCTAAACAAGTGTCCTTTGTTCACTGTTCGATAGTATATGCAATCGATTGTACCACAACCGCTCTAATTTTCTTATAATGATTCACAATGTAAATACTTCATTGATAATTGTTATCATCTTCTTTTTCTTCTTTGATTAATTAGTGATCGTCTTCTTTTTCTCCTTAGATAATTAGTTATTGTCTCCTTAGTTAATTAGTTATTGTCTTCTTAGATAATTAGTTATTGTCTTATTTTTCTTCTTAGATTAATTAGTTATCGTCTACTTTTTCTCCCTAGATAATTAGTTATTATCTTCTTAGATTAATTAGTTATCGGCTTCTTTTTCTCCTTAGATAATTAGTTATTGTCTTCTTTTTCTTCTTAGATTAATTAGTGATCGTCTTCTTTTTCTCCTTAGAATATTAGTTATTGTCTTCTTTTTCTTCTTAGATTAATTAGTTATCGTCTTCTTTTTCTCCTTAGATAATTAGTTATTCTCTTCTTTGATTAATTAGTTATCGTCTTCTTTTTCTTCTTAGATAATTAGTTATTGTCTTCTTTTTCTTCTTAGATTAATTAGTTAATTAGCTTGTTTTTTGGTTCAATAAAAGAAAATTAACCAATATTAACGTTAAAAATTAAATAATACATAACTAAAACCACCTATACGTAAACAAAACAACTTTTTATCAAAAAACAGGATATTACAATATATATACACAAATTTATATCCATATATATTTTATACTTCAGATTTGGTTGAACAACAACAGAAACATGCTGATGAACGAAATCAAACTATACAGCAAATGACAGAAGAGTCAAATAAACTTAAAGTTGAAAGAGATACTCAAGAAAAAGCTCTTACTAAATTCTTCAGAATGAAAGAAAAGCAAGTAACGTAGTAATTACGTATTTTTATGCTTTAATCAGACATAGAACCATAATAGTATCTGATACTATATGGTACTATGCTTTAATCAGATACTATTATGGTACTATGCTTTAATCAGATACTATTATGGTACTATGCTTTAAT
>NW_027107765.1:503033-518896 GCF_000696795.3 Halyomorpha halys | reverse complement strand
GTACTATGCTTTAATCAGATACTATTATGGTACTATGCTTTAATTAGATACTATTATGGTACTATGCTTTAATCAGATACTATTATGGTACTATGTTTTAATCAGATACTGTTATGGTACTATGCTTTAATCAAATACTTTAATTGATGTTATGTATTTAATTTATCTGATTGTTCCTCAAGCAGTCGTCCTAATAGTGTAATTAGGTCAAGTAATTTATAGGGAAAAATTATAGTGATGCTAAAAAAACATTTGTAATCTGTATTTATTTTTAGTTTTTTTTTGTGGAATAAATTTTTTTTCCTAGAAATAATATGGCAGCACACCTCATGTATCAGTGCCCATTTTGAAAAATGCTAAATTTTTTAACCCAAAGGTGGTCACTGGTCCATATTGAATACCAAAACTGTTCAGATGAGTTTTCTAATACTAACAATAAGCTTTTTAATGACTAATATATGTTAACAATAAGCTTTTTAATGACTAATATATATTTTTAATTTTAGAAATGTATTTATTTATAACTCTGATAATTTTTGAACTTAATTATATCAGAATTAAAGTTTACATTAAAATTTAAATGTTTATTATTGTTAAAAAATATTTACATTAACTATTTATTCACAAAGTTAAAATGATTAAAACTTAATTACTACTGAACAGCATATTTATTTATTTACATATTTCAATTAAATTTTTTATAAAATATTAAAAATAAAATATATATTTAAGAAAATTGTTAGAGAAAACAGCTTTTTTCCTCAGCATTTCTCAATTGAGAATTAAAAACCTGCAGTAGAGGAAAAAAAAATTAAAATTGACAAAACATGTTACAAACACTTCTTGCATACATTAATATTTGATTTTAAATGTTTTGTTTTATGTTTATATTGGTGTTAATTAACAATAAGAACTTTAATTTTCTTTATGTAAAATTTTCATTTTATAATATATAAAATAAATACTTTAAAATTATTTACTCTCATTAGGGATATGAAAGAAAAAATGATTCTTGAGCAAAATTTTGAAAAAATGAAAGAAGACTTGTCTATATCTTCTTTTGATAATGTAAGGCTCCACAAGGAATTAGATGAAAAGATGGCAGAGGTGAAACAAATGAAAAACTTATTACATTCTGTAACAACAGAGAAGAAATATCTTTATAAAAGGTTACTTGAGTCACAGGTATTTAATAAAGTTCGAAATATCAAATTATAATTTGATATGATGGTGAATAAACCTTCAAAAGATATTTAAATAATCATATTCCGTTATATTGACTAGATTATTAGTAAGTAAATTATGATTTATAAATTTTAGGGACAGATAACAGATTTACAGTCTAAATCTAAATATATTTTTCAAGAGATGGAACTAGTAAAAGATCAGTTGCATAAAAAGCAGCTAGACTATGAAAAACTACAAACTAGTAAGTATTGATATATTTTTATTTTTAGTTTTGTTGTTTGTCAAGTCATAAGTTAATTTTTATGAAAGATAACATGATATTTAATTTCAACATGCTGTTGCTTTTATTATTATTGCTTTCAAAATTGGTCTCCTTTGAAATACTGCTTTTATTCTTGATTATTTTCTAGGAAGTTGTTTATTCTGTACATTATTATGTATTAAGATGGTAAGGTGAAAGAAACTTCCGTTAGAATATTATACTATACACTACATTTAATTTGACTATGTTTTGGGGTGTTTTTTCCATCTTATGGTATTATTCCTTACGGTCGATCCAGTTTCTTTCTGAAGTTTTGTGGTTTACAGTTACATGATTAAAAAGTCTTACAACATAATGCTAATTTTATTGGAAAAACAATTAATCATTTTAAATATACGTTTATTCAAATATTTATGTCAAAGTTCCAATAAAATTAAATAAAATATTCCATATCCAATTTAAACTGTGTAAAAACTGCTGAATTAACTCTGCTAATATTTATTCTTAAAATTAGTATTACTCTGTAATTTTTTTTTTCTAAGTCATTGATGTACAAGTTTACTTTTTCTCTGTTTAAAGACCTACAAACTACTTTTTATTATGCATTAATTATTCGTTTTTTTTTTAATTCTCTATTCTAAGGCTATAAAGCCCATCAAATATTTTTGCAATGCTGCTCTAAAGGAATGTGTATCACCATAAATAAATAATTCATTATTTTTATTATATTTGGAACACCTTAAGCATAAAAGCTAAAAAACATTTTGGGCTTTAATTGTTCCACTATTAAGGTTAAACAACGAAATATTTATCTTGGAATATCTTGTTTTTTATAGAACATTTTTGTTTCTACGTCATTATGTATTTTCTATATGTTGCACACTACCCCTACCTTTTAGGCAATATAGGCAATTTTTTCATCTACTTATTTGTATTATTGCTCGAAGATAAATAGTTTATAATTACTAATTATGGCCAATCTATTAAGCGCTCTGTTCATAATTATTATTCAACATAAGGTGATAACAGTGTCAGGGTAATAAAATAAAATTAAAAAATAAATAAATAAAAAATAAAATTAAATTTCAACTCGTCTAGACAATACCTATACTATGGGCAAGCTTGAGGGTGAATATGGGTGGTTTCAAAAACTAACCTCTGAAAACGTTAAGCCATATTGTTGTATTTACAATATATACATATCACACCATTACTATTATCTACTTTTCATGTATTTCTTTTTGAATGAATTACCATGATTGGTATGAGTTTCCAACAGCCCACAACAGAGGTTGGTGTTCTTTTCCTGAAAGTGGAGTTATCTAGTTCATGTTAAAAAATATTCTTAATTATTTGTTAGCACCATGTTTATAAATTAAAATTAACTAATACAAGTTAAATTTTATAACAAACAGGCAACAGAAAAGATGTGTTTACAAAGGACACTATGATCTTCAAGTTAGACAGCTGCAATGATAACAGAAAATCTCTCTTAAAAACAATAGAAGAAAAAGATATGGAAATAAAACAACAAATTGATGTAATAATAAAAAGGGACGATCATATAAAAGAAATGCAATTGGAGTTGGAAACGGTATAAACAACAGTTAATTTTTTAGTTCCATTACAAATAAATAATATTGAGGAAAGTTGCCTATGTTGGAACATTTCCTAAACTTAATTTATTCTAAATAATAATGATAAATAAAAAAAAACAATAAAATTTTTTTAAAATTTGTATTGTTAAAACCATTGTTTTAGCTAATTAGTTTAGTTTCAATCACGTTTTTATTTATAAAATGAAATTTGAAAAAAATTTTACAAGTATATTGTAATAATAAAAAATTAATTATACAAAATAAAAGGAATTTTAAATAGTTCTCACTTAATTCTCATATCTCAAGTATAGCTTTGGTTCAAATTAAAAGCTTTAATATTAAATAGGTAGGAGAATTTTATTTAAATTTTATAACATGATTGACTCAAAAACTGGGGGAATGTTTCTAGACAATTAGAACAGACACTTTTACTACTAATAACATTCAATTAAATTAATATCTCTTTTACAAATGTATTTAATTTTAGGTAGTAGAACAAAACTAACCAATTTTATAGAATCTTCTTTTGATAATTATCTCAACACTGACTGTTGGCAATCTTTCTGCAAACAAACACAAATGAAATATAGCATTGGTTCCCTAATAGTTTTCAACTCACTTCTCATCCACCAAAGTATGTTATTTGGTGATCCAAATAAAGAGTCCCTTTTTCTTCTTGGGTGACTCTTTGATGTCTTCTTTTTCTGACTCAAGATGTCTACCACTGAGATTAGCTAAGGGATCTCCAGGATATCCAGCCTCTAGAGGATGTCATCCATCTCCGTCTAAACACTAAACAACGAATGCCCAAAACCAAGTTTTCTTTCTTCCCCTTCTCTAGGTGTTAGTTCTCAACATAGATTTTGTAACACTATGGTTTTGAGGCTTTTCTTATGATTTCCTTTATGAATAATTTCCTTTAATACTTATTCCTAACTTCTATTTTTTCTAAAATGTACTGTAATTTCAATTATGATAGCGGGTTAAAATAAAGTTTTTAAAATATTTGAATCTGCTCAACATGACTGCGATTCAACGAACTTTTTACAGGTCTCGTGCTGCCATCTTGGCTTTGCACGATATCTTTTGTGACTGCATATTTTACTTATGAACATTGGTTAGCTTGCTTTTAGGTTTAATACTAAAAATAAACATATTGAAATGATAAATAAAATAAAACCTACTAAAAATCATTTATGTATAAAAAATAACTATTTGCTCATAAAAGAGGATATTACACTATGTATCATAATATCCTCTTTTTGGATAAAAAAATTTATTTTTTATGTATAGATGATTTTAGTTAGGTTTTTATTTTTAAGTAACAATGTTCGATATTGTTTATTTATGTTATTGAACCAAAAAGCAAGCTAACCAATTTTTATCAGTCAAATATGAAGTAAAAATATGTTATTCATAACAAAGAAGATGGCAGCGCGTCCTTCTGATGTCTGTTGAATTGTTTGTGTTGAGAACATACATTACAATTTTTCAACTTTTGTTGTTTCTCTACCATAATTATAGAAAAAGAATAACCTAAGAAGAAATAGAAGAAAACAACAATTATCAATAAAACATTTACATTATGAATCATAGCAAGTAAATTAGAGTGATTGTACTACAATCGATTTTTTTTTTAATCAACGCGTGAACGCTGAAGATAGAAGAAAGGAAACAGGCACTTTGTTGTTTGGACACAGGAGAGGGATGACATCTCCTGGATGCAGGAGGTCCTGAACATCCTTTGTCTCTCTCGGTGGTATACATCTAGAACAAGAAGACATTTAGAATCATCCATGAAGATAAAGCACTCTTTGTTTGGATGTTTGCTGAGAAGAGTAGAGGACCTATATTTACAGTCAGTGTTTGATTTGTGAGATAGAAGATAAAGAAACTTCAATCATCAAATGAAGATTATATAAATTGGTTAGTTTTGCTCTACATAAAATTTAATTACATTTGTACAAGAAGCTATTCATTTAATTAAGTATTATTAGTAGTTAAGTGTTCTGATTTCCTAGAAAACCTGCCCTGATATTAAGAGTCAATAATGTTATTAAAAATAAAATAAAATTCTCATATCTGTTTAATATTAAAGCTTTTCATTTGAACTTAAGCTATACATTAGATATGAGAATAAGTAAAACCTATCAATTTTCCTTTTATTTATTAAAATAAGCCTTGAATATTACAATGTATATATGTATGTATTAATCTGCATAGTAGAAGTTGGAAATGTATTACATAGCTTTGATTGTGGTGTTTTATTCTGGGAATAACAGCTTTCAAGATAAACCAAGATTAGGTCACATTTTCAGAAAAGGTTAATACTGAATTACTTTCAGATAAGATCCTCATGACTTTAGCCATCCAAGCCCAACTGGCGTAAATAAGTGAAAATGATAGCCTGTATTTTGAAGAATAATTTTGATGTGTAGATTTCAAACTGAAACACTCAAACAAAAATGGCGGCCATTTGGAAGCCGGAGGAAATAAAGATAATTTTTGAATTTACAAAGTATCAAGAAATACACCTACAAAAGTATGATTTTTTTCTGAGGTTGTCAGGCAATCGATGCTAAACCACTTTAAATGGATAGACCGAGAGTGGCAAGTGAAATAAAAAAAAAATTATTGAATGCATAAAAACTTTCTTAATGACCTAGTATGGTAATGCCAGTTAATAAAATATATGTTTACTCATAATTAAGAAATTAAAAATAAAATAGATAGTATAATTTTGGCAATTGGTTTATTTATTTTGATCTTGTGTAACTTAAATTGTCTCAGTTTCAAGTTCAGTAAAATATTTATAAAACTATCAATAAACTCCTTTTTAACAAAATAATACAACTATATAAACTAAATCATCAATAATAATGACAATAAAATAATGGAAAAGTAAATTAATAAGATTTAAATTAAATTTCACTGAAACATTTAATCTAAGACTTGTTAATTAATGATCATGAGCTCTTGTTTTCTAAAACATGCGGTAATGTACAAGGTCTGTTCTAACAACCACTTTTGAATGTCAAGAACTGTACAGTGCATGCGTAGCAATGATTTTAAGAGGGAGAAACCTGTACTGCACATGCTCCATACTGTTCTTGACAGTCAAATGTGGTCATTGGAATTGACCTACAATAACTTTCTTTTGTTTTTCAGTTTCAAGTCAAATTCAATTTATAAACCTACAAAAAGTTCATATGTCAGCTGATTTCATTCATAGATTCAATGGTATACATGGGTGTGTCAATAGTCATTTTGGTTAAAAATCAGGTATTTAAGCTTTATTTGGCTAAATATTACATTTTATACATTACATAATTCTTATTTAAATTAAAAGAAAAGAAAATATTTAAAAAATAGTGTTTTGAAGTGATATTCTAGGGGAGCCCCCTGTGGTCAAAGTTTTAATGAACTGATAAATTAAATATTCATTTCATAATAACGAAAATAACATTGGAAACAGATAAAAATTTATAATGGTTAGAAACATAATCAACTGGAAGTGTTTTTGTCATAGCATATTGATAGGGTGATTTGAACCTCATAGTGATAACGGAAATATGCTCTTATTATAATTAACACTTGAGATAAGTAAGTGATCTAAATTAAGCAACTTTCCTCTATCTAGCAGGCACGGGCACTTTAACAAGTAAATAATAAATAAATTAATAATAAGTTTTGTAAATTATTTTATATCTAACAATTCCATTTTAGTTGAAAAGACAATCAGGAGATTTGAAAACAGTAATACAAAAGAGAAATGCAGAGTTATCATTAGTGTATGAGAAAACAAACCTAATGACATATATTTTAAATAATGGTGAAGAACAATATCAGCAAAGGCTGAAAGACATAGAGCTACTAAAAAAAGAAGTTAGAAAACTCAGGTATCCTTTATTGATTAAGACAATCATATATTATTTTTTCATTTTGACTTTTTTAATCCTCCGAACTAAGCAGCATTAGTGTAATTCCAACTTCATTTTTCACAAATACAGAAGTAGTTGTGCACAATAATCTTTTAAAATTTAGAGGAACATAAAAAAAAAAAAAAAGGCCTGGGATTTCTTGGAAATTAATAAGTATTGATATTAATTTGCTAGTATACAAATTTTTCTTGTTGTTTATAACCCATAAAATCTGATACATAAATTATACCAAATTTCATTTAAAAAATTAAAAACAAGTAAAGTAAAAAGGTAAATTAGTGAGGGATCGTCTTTCAATAAAATCTGCATAAATTAGATTATACCAATTTTTGTCCAAATATTGTTTGATGATCAGATTAATTTAGGGGCAACTAAATATCACCCATGGATCGAAAAATTGATTTAGTGGCTGGTTATCTTATGAATGAAAATAAGTGGACTTTGAATAATTGGGCCAAAATCACAGAATTAAGTTTTCAGTATATTTATAACAGCATTAAACTGACATAATAAATCTAAATAGGTACTCAAAATAAAATTAAACTTGAAACCAAAGAAAGAAATTAAATTTGGCCAAACTGAAATTTTCTGTTTCTGTCTTAACGATTAATGAAATCAAAGATGGTTGCTTTTCAATTAGAGCACTCAAATATGCCTGACAGAGCATATTACTAGGGAAAGGAAGGTCTTCACTTGTTTGAAGTGGTGACTATATTATTGATGTATATGGTGAAAATATTCGAATTATTTTCAATTATGATTAAGGATGTGATCCTTAAATATTCTGTTCATTTCAACCAAAATAAAGAGAAAACTGTATTTTGTTTTTTATTCAATGGTTGTCAAGAAGAAGATTAGCAAAATGGATAGTAGCCAACATGAAATAAGGCGGATCTGGGAAATTTTATCATAGCCAAATCTCGTTGCCTAATCTAACTTACTATTCATTGAGGAAAGGTTTGGAGGAATTCTTTTGCTTATAGCTGTTGTTTCAGAGTCCGTCATAATGAAATAAGGATTGCTCTAGCCAGATATTTTAATGGCTACATTATTCTCAAGGGACCTATAAACCGTCAGTTGGAATGACAGTAAATATTCTGGGGGTGAGGTTAAGATAAATTGATTACAGAGAAAATTCTGTAATTCCGACTATAGAAAATTTGAAGTTGAGGGGGCACTGAGGAAGCTGTCTTGTTCACTTTCTATTTAAATACATTTAAAATTTTGAATAATTGGATTTCAAAATTTTCCTCATAATTCATCTGTCTTAACTTTGAATTTTGAAAGCACCTTTTTGATTTTACTGTCATTGACCATGTGAGGGTCACTTTCAATAGAGCTTAGTATTATTACAATTTTATTATCAGTATTAATAATATTAATTTTGCTTATAAACAGGATTTCCCATTGCCAACATTGCTGGTCAAGTCTTCACTGGTAATAAGTGAGACAACTTAACAAAATGCCCACTTACCTAATTTCATGCTACAGTTTTTATTTTATAAATTTGGAATGAAATTTTTAAAAATTCTTTTATTAAAATTGAAGAGATCTGCTTTGATACTTCCAATGTCATTACAGTACGCCGCTGTGTGAATGGCTATGGTACCATGTGCCTGTGACAGCAGTGGAAATATAACTGAAACTGACTGCAAAGCAAGTCATTTACACAGTGCGGTTTTACAGCCATACACTGACTGTCACAGCTACTGCTATGGTGTAAATTATATTAGAGTTACTATTAAGAATGCTTAGGCCTACTGTCACAGCTACTACAGTGAGGTTTTACAGCCATACACTGACTGTCACAGCTACTGCTATGGTGTAAATTATATTAGAGTTACTATTAAGAATGCTTAGGCCTAAAGGAATGCGAAACAAGGTTACCTTGGTTTGATGAAGAATGCAGAAGCGTAACAAATGCGAAAAACGTCACCTACCAAGCTATGGTGCAGAAACGGTTCACAAGGGGACCTACAGAGGAATACCGTAAAAGGAGGAGGGATGAGAAGAAGATGCTTAAGAAGAAAAAGAAATTATGGGAGATGGAGGCATTAAAAGAAATAGAAGCTCACAAGAGTGCGAAAGAAAACAGACTCTTCTTTCAGAAGGTGAACACTGGTAGACCCCTTTCAAGCCTAAAATTCAAGCATACTGAAAAGAAGATGGGACTCTCTTGAACAATAAGGATGAGATACTTCAACGGTGGGCAAGGCACTTTAGTGGCCTGCTGAATAAACACTACTGAGCCCAGAATGGGAAAATGAAATGATGAAGAACGTGAAGAGGATATTGAGCCACCAGATTTAGAAGATGTGGATGCAATTCAGAAAATGAGGAACCATAAGGCACCAGGCGAGGATGGATTGCCGGCAGAATTGTTTAAATATAGTGGAGAGGAACTCCATAGGACACTTTATGACTTGGTCCTCGAGATATGGGTTCAACAGAAGATGCCTCAGCAATGGAGCAGTGCTTTGACATACCGACTTCATAAGAAAGGAGAACAACTGGAATGTTCTAATTACAGAGGAATATCGCCGCTCCCCTGTGCTTACAAAGTATTCTCCAATATCCTCTTCCAAAGGCTGACCCTGCATGCAGAACAAGAAATCGAGCAGTACCAGACTGGCTTCAGGAAAGGGAAATCTACGGTGGACCAAATTCATACCCTCAGACTAATCATGGTAAGGGCCCATGAACATAAGATCCCTACCCACCACTTGTTTGTGGATTTCAAGAACGCATATGACACTATCAAGCGCCCTATGTTATACGAGACAGTCAGAGAAATGAAGGTTCTGGGTGCCTGGGCGCATCTGTCTGGGTGCCTCCTGCAGTTACCAAGCTGGTCCAGCCCTCCTGGTCTCAGTCTGGGTCAGCTTCATCTTCTTCTGGTGGCTCGCCGATGTTGGGCGGTCAAGTCCTTCCCATTGTGAAATGTGTTGGGCCCACCACCTCCTTCCGGATGGAAGTGAACGGATGTAAATGAACTCCCTGAAGAAGGGATAATTCTGTTCTTCCATCAACCAGGGAAAGTCCGACTCGGCGAGGGCGAAAATCCCGGTCTTTCTCAACAGCCTGGCTCGATGTCCTTCCAGGGCGGAGTAATCCATTATTACATGTTCTGCTGTTTCAGGAACTCCGCACGTGAGGCACCGGGGGTCGATGTTTTTTCCAAAGTTTTGCAGCTTTCCCCGAAACCCCCCGTGTCCTGTTAGGAACTGTGAGACCCAAGTCTGGGATGACCCATTTAGCCTTCAGTCTGGAAAGGACGGTAGGGAAGAATTTTCTCAAAGTAGTGCCCTTCTGGCTTGCTACCATTCCACTTCTGTATTGAGTCCTCCCGCAGTATTTTCTTCCACAAGTTTGGGAGTCTCGCCGATCCTCTCTCGGAGCTCATCCGGCAGTGCTTCCAGTCCCTGCCTCTTTACTTCATATTTAAGGACATCCTCCCTGAGGATGAGGTCCAGGGGCATCGCTGCGACTAGCACCTGCACTGCCTCATGTGACACCGTTCTGTATATCTTCGTGACCCTCAGCAGAGCCAATCTCTGTATGGTGGCCAGTCTTCTCTTCTGTGTCTGCGTGAGGTTTCGGCTCCAGGCAGGGGATGCATACCTCAGAATACCCAAGATCACACCTTTATATATGGTCGTCGTTGCAGGGTACCTGAGGCCCCAAAATGCACCCCCTATCCTACTTAATCCATTGAGTGACAGTGTCACCCTGTCCTTTAGATACACTAGGTGAGAAGTGGCATCGAATCTTCTTCTTATCTTCACACCAAGATATGTCACCTCCTCACCCGGTCTAACCCTCTCTCCTTTTATATCCAGGGTGATAGGATGAGCCCTGTCCGTGGAGCCTCTTATGAGTATGGCCTGAGTTTTTGCTGCTGCCATACTCAACTTCCTCCTCACGCACCACTCTCCCACGAGACTGGCACACCTCTCCGCTTCTGTCTTTAGTCTGGATCTACTGTTCTTGGCCACGATGACTGCCAGGTCGTCGACGTTGGCTGTGGCAAGGAGCCCTTTGTCCTCCAGTTCCCCCAGCAACTCATCAAATACCAGCTTCCAGAGAGCTGGTCCTAGGACCGATCCCTGGGGACATCCTCTTTCGATTTTTCTCTCGACCTCGTAGTAGTTACCCCTGATCCTGACACTCCTGTTATTGAGGTAACTACCTACGAGGGAGTATAGAATACTGGGGGTGTCGAGATCTTGCAACCGCTGCTGTATCAGCAGCGCATCCGTAGTTCCCCTGCCACGGGTCGAGCCAAACTGCCATGGATGACTTCCAGCACTTAGGACTGGTCTAAGGCTGTGGACGATCATATGCTCCAGAACCTTACTAGCTACTGGGAGGAGGCATATTGGTCGATAGGAATTAGGCGTTTCTTTATCCTTACCACCCCCCTTGTAGAGCAATCTCAAGTCTGCAATCCTCCACTTGTTTGGAAAGTACCCCTTATCCAAACACTCGTTGAATATATCCAACAACTCTTCCTCAATATAAGGGGCACTGTTCTTGAGGATTGCAGCATCTATGCTATCTAGTCCTGGAGCCCTCCCGATCCTTTGTCTGTCCACGGCAAGACGAAGGTCCCAAATATCCCATGGTGGGCATAGGTCGGTACCCGGTGAGTATAACGTGGTGCGTCTAACCATTCCATCATCAGCACTGTCCTGGGACGGATCATCCCTAGGGTATGTGTAGTCTATATACATCTGGGCAGCCTCCTCCATGGTGGTTGCCTGGACACCTCTCACTCTAATAGCCGTCATCACTTGTAACGGCTTAACCTTTCCCAGTGCAACCCTGTACGGGTTACCCCAGGGATTCTTTTCTGATTCCTCTACAATAAATTGGTCCCAGGACTTTTTCTTCTGGCAGCGCACTCCGTTTCGGTATACCTTATACCTATGCTTGGATTCTTCTCAAAGTGCAGGCCTCCTCTCGTCGTTTCTGCACTCCTGGTACCTATGCTTGGCCCTGTAGTATTCTTTTTTTAACTGCGTCAGAGCTGGCGTCCACCATGGAATCGTACATACTCTCGCCCTTCGGCGTTGGAGGGTCATCTCCTCCCATTCTCTGTCAGCCAGTATTCCCTCCAATTCACTGGAAAACGCTCTCCAGTTCACCGATCGAGTCACAAAGCCCTTATCTACTTCTGGGGCACCGTCTTCCTCCTCCACCACACTGAAGGCTATGACCAGGTGGTCGGAGCTCGTGTCTGACCGTAGGGTCCAGTCTACAATACGCTTTACTATGGGAGCTGTGGCAAGTGTCACATCTATCCAACTCTGGCCCCGGGCCCCAACAAATGTGAGACCAGAAGGCTCATTCATGATAACTAGCTGCCACGCAACCCGCATACAGTCTGAACACTCCTATGAATTTTGCTCAAATAAAGGACTAAGGCCAGGAGATGCTCTAGCATACCTCCTGTTTAATTTAATCCTGGAAAAAGTAGTGAGAGAATCAGGTTTCCAGAATAATGGCACCATATTCAACAGCTCGGTTATGCTGATGACCTTGATATAGTGGCACAATCTTTTACTGCGCTTACCGAGTCTTCCTTGAGCCTGCAGCTTTCTGCAGCATGCATGGGTCTGGCTATTTATGAAAACAAAACAAAATATATGTACATCGGAGGAGCCAGATCCCAGGAGAGACAGGTTATCGTAGGAAGCTGTATCTTTGAGAGAGTGGAGGAGTTTCCTTACCTTAGATCTCAGGTCACAGCAACAAAAATGTTTCCACTGAAATAAAGCGGGGGATCATAGTGGCTAACCGATGCTATTTTGGTATGTTGAAACAATTCTGGAGCAAGCTCATTAGCAGGAAAACAAAGGTCCATTTATATAAAACTCTAATTAGACCTGTCCTAACATACGCCTCCCAGACACGGACCCTATCCACACAGGATAGAAATAATCTGCTGGTCTTTGATCTGTAAATTTTGTCTGATTTGTGGTTTGTTGTTAAACACATATCATAATTTTTCCAAACAAAATTTTAATAACTCAAAAATATTTATAAAATTATGTAGTATGCATTCATCATCTCTTATTTAGAGAATATTATATTCAATCATATCTGAATATTTTGCAATTAATTACACAGTTTTGAAGAGAAAAACAGTCGTTGGACATGGGAATGAATTGTTATTTTAATTAAAAAATATGAAACTGGGTAAAATTGGAGTTAAAAAAATTATTAGTAAAACAATATGTACATAAAATTAAAGGACATTTTATTAAAAATTATTTATCTTAAATTAAAAAAAAACAAGAAACATACTGAACTGAAAAATACAAAATATGTTTGATTTACTTATATATTTTTAAATTAGTATAAACTTTGTTTTGTAGGACTGATAAGAAGCTTCTGACAAGCCTTGCAGAAAATACTCCCAACCTCAGACTAGAGATGTTTCATCTCCATAAAGACTTGTCAAAAGAACGCCAAAAATGTCGAGCATTAGAGGAGCAAATGGAAAATCCTCTGAATATCCACCGATGGAGGCTTTTAGAAGTGAGTTAGTTTCCTCATAGTAACTCTAATAAGCTATGCAATGGTTAGTATTGAATACATTTACAGTTCTAAGTTTTAATATCCCAAAATGCATATCCACAAGCTATGCTAAAAGCCATTGGTCTGTATGTCTAGGTCGCAAATATTTCTTCAACGCATAGCTCACTTTTTGGTTTTTATTATATATTTTTTGTAAGGTTTCAGCCATAGATGCCTGTTTACCAAATCGTTAACCCTGTTAACAACAGTTAAAAACTTGTTTTCCTGTAGATTGTATCACCAAATAGGTCCTAAATATTTTGATAAAATTTGCCTTAATTCTTTTCTCTAAATTCCTTTAAATTTTTATATAGTATATCTCGTAGAAGAATTAGGAAAAAAAGTAATATCATTTTTGAATTAATCAAGAATCACATGGAACTTACTATTTAAAGGTGATTTAATTTCCTATTAAAAAAAAATTGTCTCAATTTTAAAATTTTTCTTATCAAAGACTCCTCAACTAATTCATAATAAATTTTTCTAAGGCAAGATAAGATCAGGCCTAATTCTGGGTTTTTATGGGGTGGGTGTAGTATGGAAGGATGTGTATGGAAAGATTTCTTTCTATAATTATTGGTGTTATGATCTTCAGAGTTATTAATTGTTATACATCAACCAATACTCGCTGTTAGTGAATATTTTAAAGATAAGTAAGTAAGCAATACAAAATGAATGTTATTTCATTTTTCTCAGTTATACAGTTTTTGAGCTGTTGGCAAAATGCAAATGCTTGCATCTACTGAAGTTGGCTCACAAAACTGTAGAGAAATATGTTATATATGTTGAGACGTTATGAGCAAAAAAAATTCTCCAACTTTTTTTATCTCTTAAAACATGAGAAGGTATCAGAAAAGATGCCATGTATCAGACTTTGTATCCATGTTTAATTTTTCAAATTACTTGAAAACTGTACATTACTCAAAGAACATATGTTTAACATTATAAGATAATTCAAACCTGTAAAGCTAATTTTTATTTTAACTTACGTTAGGAAAGTCGTATGAGTGGGCACATCATATATTTAAAGTAGCTAGTATTAATTTAACAGCTCCTAATAATAAATGATGAAATTATGGTTCTAAATTTATTTCAGAAGTTAATCATTAGTCTATCACAGGATTGTAATATATACTTTTAATTAATATTATATTATCTTCTTAAAAGGGTTAGATATTATTCAGTTAATAATAGTAAACAACTATTATTTAGGTCTTTTTTAGTGTGATGATGATACATTAATTGTTTAGTATTCAGTATATTAATATTTTACTAATATGCACTTATGCCCAAGTGTTTATAGACACATTGTCACTTATTAGTGGTAATATAAATTTTTCACGAATAAAAAAATATTTAATGATTCCAGGGCAAAGATCCAGAGAAAAAAGACTTGATAGAAAAAAATCAAATTCTTCAAAAGAAATTATTGCGAGTTGAACAGGACAACGGGATCATCAGAGAACAATGCGCTAGCATGGAGATGCTTTATCATAATATGAGAACTTATCTCAACAGTCTCCCTGGGCGAGACGCAGTTCAGTATTTGGAGACGGCCAGGCACAATTTGAGAGACAAAACTAGAGAAAACAAGGTCTTCGATATTTATTTCGTTTTTGATTATATCATGCATTTCTGCTATAAATATATGTTTTTTTTCCCGCATCCTTTTAAATAAAGGTGTATAAGGTGTGTGTGTAAATAAGGTTCAGTCATAGGTTATGACTTATAATTTTAATTTTGATCCCCAAAACAGGAGTTTAATAAACCAACTTCATCCTTTCATCACTTGTCACCAGTAATTCTTGTATTATTTATTTATAGGTACTGTCTGCAAAGCTGGCAGCTTATCAGAATGAACTAGCACTGCTTAGGAGACAGATGGAAGAGATAAAACGAGAATCTAATGAAATAAAAGAAAAGTATTATGAAATGGTAAGTCGATTTAATAAATTAAAATAAAATATTAATATTTTATGATTGTTAAAGAAAAAAGGAGCAATACATTACAATAATTTATACGTGAAGAGAGGAAAAAGATGCTGAACATTTGTAATAAATTTTAATCAATTTAAGCTAAATGATCTAATACTTATTCAAACTTAGTAATGTTAATTTTAATATTATATATATTGTCGGTCACAAAGTTGAGGACCACCAACAAAGGCCTGACCTTTTGAAATACTAGAAAACAACTTTAATTTCCTGGGAGGAGGAATCGCCAATGCCTTATATATAGCTATATATATATATATATATTGTAATAATTTTAAAAAATATAAAATTAAAATA